>NW_024704743.1:53311445-53544904 GCF_018977255.1 Callorhinchus milii | reverse complement strand
GGGGAGGGAGAGAGGAGGGGAGTCTTGTTTTGCATTTCAAACACTGACAGCTGCACCATTAAACCTTTTGCGCGATGAATCTCGCTGCTTTTTGGGGATCTAACCTATCCGAGATGATGATGATGATGGTAATAATAATAATAATAATATGGGTGTATCACAGTTACCCCATTCACTGCACAAACGTGGACATCCCAAACAATAAGATAACTTAACATTTCTGCATTTTAACAACACTCGCGGTGGAGGGGGGAGAGAGGTCTGAACTCAGGGACTGACAACCAAACGCGATGATAATCCTTGAATTATAATGCATCAGTGAATTATAAATGGATTATCTCTGACTGGAATCGGGCAGTGAATAAAGTGGCCTCTTTCTCCAACTGTTCCGGGAGTCGCTAAGAAATAAATGTACCATCCACAGTCTGTCTCTCTCTCTCTCTCCCTCACTCCCTCCCTCCCTCCATCCCCAAAGATAGAGAGTAATGATGTTCTGTGGACAAAACCGCCGCCGCCGCCACTGCACAGCGCGGACTTCCACAACACTCGCAAGTTTCAGTGAACTCATTAAGTTGGCCGCAGCCGGAAGTTTTAACCCAAACAGCAGGACAGGGGCCAAAGTTAGTTACAGAAACCCCCCCCACCCCACCCCGGCCTGTGGCTGTGGCTGTGGCTCCCGCGGGGGGACGGGATGGGCCGCGCCTGTGTGTGTGTGTGTGTATCGGGGGCTGTGTACGAGGGCGCGGCGGCTCCCGGGGGGGAGAGAGAGAGAGACCATGAAATGAGGAACAGTGCCGAGTGCCGGGACAACAAGGTTACATTTCTATAGCGCCTTTCACGTCGGGAGGACGTCCCAAGAGTACAGCATTTCAGACCCGAGCTGGGATTGGGGGGGAGAAGGGAGGGGAGGGAAAGGGGGGTTGCCGATGGTATGCTCAAAGAGGAGGGTCTTGAGGAGGGCCTTGAAGGAGGCTAAGGAGGGGGCGAGGCGGCGTGACTGGGCGATGGAATTCCAGAGGTTGGGGGCAGAGTGGCTGAAGGCTCTCCCGCCAACGGTGGGGCGGGTGGGTCAGGGGACGTGGAGCAGGCCAGAGCCGGCTGAGCGGAGGGAGCGGGCGGGTTGGAGGTCACAGAGATAAGGTGGGGCCGAGGCCATGAAGGGCTTTGTATGTGAGGACCAGGATCTTGAACTGGATCCTCTGAAGGATCGGGAGCTAATGGAGTCGGGTGAGAATGGGGGAGATGGGGTCACGGAGTTTGGTGCGGGAGAGGACATGGGTTGCAGAGTTCTGGATTATCTGCAGCCTGTGGAGGGAGGAGTTGGGAAGGCCGACAAGCAGGGCGTTTGCATAGTCGGGCCTGGAGGTGATGAAACAAGAGTTTCAGCGGCCTGAGGGGTGAGGTAGTGGCGGATTCGGGCGATGTTACGGAGGTGAGCGAAGGCAGAGCGGGTCATGGCTTGAATGTGGGGGAGAAAAGATAGTTGAGGGGCTTTTTTCAAATTTAAATTTGAAACTAAATCCTAATGCCTTGATTGTTGGCAATTACTGCAAATGAGATTAAAAAGCAGATAAAATCTGAAGCAAAAAGGCAGGCTTAGGTTTTCTTTTGTTGTAAAAATAAACATGAACAACAACACTTGCACTTATATAGCACCCTCCATGCAGGGTAGCGTCTCTGAGTGCTTAAAATGTATATATTGCATAAATTATTTTGAACACTTCATGTGGTGGCTGCAAAATAAATACAGAGAGGAGGCAGTTGTAGATGTTATTGATAATATGGCCTATATATGCTGTACGTGTGCAGGGAACAATGAGGTAAGATGACTTATAAACAAGTAGATTTGGAGGATGATTGTTAACTATGAAAAATTATCAAGAACATCAAAATTACTTAAATGTTTGTTAGAAAAACTATCATAATTTGAAAACAAAATTGGATCAGGATGAAAAGTGTACAATGTGACATGGCTAAATGAAGCAACTCGCCATCAAACTACAGATTACCATTAGCACCACATACTGTAGGGTGACCAAAAAGTTGTGATAACTACACTATTTAAATATATATATATCATCATTTCTTTAAGATTTATTAGACATTATGATGGTATCACAACCTTTTGGTCACCCTGTATAAATACTTAAATCACGTGTCCATTTTGTTTTTTTTAGATACCACGACACAGGAATTCACAGGTTTTGTGTGGTATCTTCAGGCCCAATGCTGCTGACATGCTGCTGTCAAATTTCAGGGTGATAATGCTACAGAACTTGTCTCGTTTGCAGGTTGAAGCACAATGTGCCTCTATTACTAGTATTTCAGACAACTTTCGACTGATCAAATACATTTTCAGTCACCATGCACCATGAACCTGTATCACTGTGCTGGGCTCAAGACATTGGACATTATAAGGTAATGGCTAATTAAACACCACCAAGATAATAATATCACACTTGGGCTTTGCAAAAATACAGTCAATCAACATTACAAATATTGATTGTAAACTGAACATTGTAATACTACTTCTGACAAAAGAGATTTATAGCTTTGACCAATGCAATTGCTACCCAATGCATATCTTTCTCCATAATGCATTGCTGCCCATACATTGTATGAGAAACAAAAAGGGGAGGAGGACATTCAGTCCATCAAGGTTGTTGCACTCTGGGACACTGTCCGGCGTGAAGAGCGCTATATAAATGCAAGTTGTGACAAATCTTTTACTCTTATTTCCCTGACTTTTCGCCACATTCTTTAATACCCTTATTTTCCAAGTACTGTATCTATATTACTCCCTTTTAAACATACCAATTGATCTTGCTGCTATGGCAGTGCATTCCATATTTTCACAACTCACTGGGAAGAAACCAAGTGTCAGGAGAAAGAAACAAATTTATAATAAATCAGCCTATCGGTGTGTTATCCTGGCTCAGTTGGTAGTACACTCACCTCTGAATCTAAAGGACTTGGAATTTGTATAGTCTGTTTAAGTTGGCAGTGCTGGATGTGTGCTGCACTGTTGAAGGTGCCATACTTCGGATGAGATGTTAAGCCGAGGCCCATTCTGACTGTTTAGTGGACGTTAAAGATCCCATGGCACTACAGTGCTCGAAAAGAGAAGGGGTTTCTTCCGATGTCCTGACCAACAATCTCCTAAATAAAAGTGGTCATTCACTTCATGGCTGTTTGGGACGTTGCTGTGCACAAATTGGCTGCCGCATTTGCCTACAAAGCATCAGTTGCTACACTTTACATTATATCCTGTGAAGCTCTGACGCATTCCCCCAACCTGAAAGGTGCTACCAAACGTAAGGATTATTATTAATATCATTAATAAAGAAGATGAATCTTTTTCGATCAAAGTCTCTTCATCCAGTTTCAGAATTTGAAACCATCAGAATCAAATGTTCTTGGATTTTACATAAGTATGTTACATGTTAGAAAATTTTAGTAGAATATTTTAAAATGTTGCAATGTGTTCTATATATTCCTTTTCTAGGATTCTGAATCTGTCAATGCAGTAACTTTGGTAGTGTTAAATTTGATTGAATGACTCCAGGCAACTCCAACTGTTTTGCAAGCAATAGGACTATTAAAAAAAAAGGCCTTTGAGTCAGAAGGTTGTGGGTTCCAGCCCAAAGTTGGGACTTTGTCCTCATAGTCTTCTAGCCTGAGACTCCAATGCAGCACTAGGGGACTGTCTCATTGTCTGATGTGCTGTATTTCGTATGACAGGTTAAACCAAGGTCTTCTCAGAGGAAGTTAAATATCCCGTAGTGCTGTTTGAAGAGAGAAGGAAGTTTCTCGCAATGTCCTTGCCATCAGATTTTTTTTAATTGTTCATTCACTTTTGGCTATTTATGGAACATTGCTACGTGCAAATTTGCTGCTGCATTCACCAACAAATACACAGACATGTCACTTAAAAAAAACTTCTAAGTACTTTGAAGACATTTTGATGTGGTAAGGCGTTATAACAAATACAAGTATTATTTATAAACTCAAAATCTTGACACTCAAGATAGTGGCTAAGAAAAGCTTTTTTTAATAGAAATCAAATAAGTGTTTTATTTCTGAAAACAAAGTTAGTTGGCACACATTACAATTAACTTTTTACTACATATTGACTAGCTGACTTGCCAATATATTGTATGCATGCACACCTTCATATCTGCAAGTATGTACTTGCATTGCAATATAGATTGTTTGCTTAAGTACACATGCATGAGAATATAATAATTCTTGCATTTGCATAATATTTCCATAAATGCACATCAAAATTGTTTTGTAGAGCAATAAGTTGAAAGGTTCTTTTCCACAGAAAGTAAATAAAATCATTGGAAACCTATCTTGCTCACTTTCATTATACAGCAACAATATAAATGCTTGATTTCTATCTTGTCCTTTCATTAATACATCACAGCATCCACATACTTCATGCTGATGGTTTACACATTTATTCACAATAACTTTTGTGCAACTGTTCAATTTAATACGTACATCTGCTTTTGTTTCAGTACCATTGACAGGGAGATGCAGGATGAATGAGTGGATGAAGAGTAAATACAGTAGAGCCCTTTATTATCTGATAGTTGGGGGGGTCTATAAAATCTCAACCATCATTATAAAAGAACACAATTCCCTGGTCAGCACATCTGCACTCATTGTGAATGCTCACAAAAAGCTAGCTGCGTGCTGGTCAACTTCCTGTGCTAAAACCGTCTGGTTTTATGGGTTGTCACCACATCAGGAAATTACATTAGAATACATTAGAATATACAGCACAGAAACAGGCCATTCGGCTTCACGTGAGCCGCCTCCTGCCCTTCCTCAACTAAGCTTTCAAACATTACATTGGTGACAACTTAACCTAGAAGTTTGTGCTTTTTTTTAGCACGTAGGAAGCAGGTTGGTGTTTTGAAGCAAGACAGCTAGCTTTCTGTGCAGATTTTAGAATTTTTGGCATGTAAATATCGAGGTCCACATCCCAAAAAGCAAACCCACCTTATAACAAAGCAGGTTATAACAGGGTTCCACTGTAATATGTCTCATTTGCAACTGATATATAATTTAGATTAGGAATTTTCTCTATGTTCTTCATACAATTTCTGCTTACTGCTTTCCCCGATCCTTGTCTCTAATAAGTCTGTTTGGTGCTGGTTTAGAAAGAACTTGAGTTTAAGAGCAGGCGTTCAAAGTAAAGGAACGATAATATATAATAATAATCCTCGCATTTGATATAGCGCCTTATCACATCTTCGAGGCGTCTCAGTGCTTCACAGAATATACTGTAATGATGATCAGGAATGAATACAGTACAATAATATTTATAACTGACAAGATTACTTCATATTTGAAAGTAAACAGGACAAAAATGGATTGTTCTTTCTCTGAGAAGTGATAGTGATCAGGTTAATTATCCTGCATGAATTTGAATTAACACATCACATGAACTGGTGTCAGTGTGACTCAGTTGGTAGCATTCTCACCTCTGAGTCAGACGGTTTGTGAGTTCAAACCCCACGTCAGGCTTTAAGCTCACAGACGAGGCTGACACTCCTGTGTGCTGTAATAATACATTATGATAATAATCCTTCAATTTGGCATAGCACCTTTCATGTTGGGAGAATGTCTCAAAATGCTTCACAGGATATATACGGTAGTGTTTTGTGAGCAAATGCATCAATGATTTGTGCAAAACAGTATCCCACAAACAGCCACAAACTGAAAAACATTTTCTTTTTAATTTGGAGGATTGTTGGTCAAGAAATCAGGGCAAATTCCCTCCTCTGTATTGTCAGGCTTTAAATCAAGATCCTATCTGTCTCTTAATTTAAACATTAATGATCCCATGGCACTATTCTAAAAGCAAAGAGCTTCTTCTGGTGTCCTGGCCAACATTTCCCCAAATAAAATTGGTCACTCACTTCATGACTGTTTATGGGATAGCAAAATGGCTGCTGTTTTTCTTTTAAATGTAGACTCCACTGTGAAAATCCTGTCAAGCACTTTGAGACATCTCAATGACATGGTGAGACACTATATCAAATGCAAAAATTATTATTACTATTATTAATATAACTGCATTTGGAGTTCAATTAGCTACTCATCTTAGTTAGCCAGTTTCAAACCGAGCTTACCTTTTTCAGATCTAATTTGTTTTGTTGATTTGATACTAGATTTGAAAGAAACAAAGTCACATCTAACCCTATACCCATAAAACACACACATTATCTGAAGGACAGCCCTTCTCTTGCATGCAACAAAAGATAAAGGTTAGAAAATTATTTATAAATGTTTATAGCTGTACAGTACTTTGGATCAGACATTAAGTCAAGTCTGAATAATTGTGGGCTAGATACTGTTACATTTCCCTTTTCTTCTTTAATGTGGTACAGCAAGCAATTTGTATGACACAAATTGGAATCAACTGAAGTTGTTCGGCAACTTCCTGTGAAACTTGCATTGATTATCTATGACAAAATGATTGATCTGCTTCTATATCCATTACTGAATGTTTTTTTTAAAATACACACATGATTGCATCAATACATGTCTCCTCATGTTTGACCCAATAATTAACTTTAATGATTTTAATTGTGCAATGCTATTTCTGTAATTGTTCTATGCTTGCAATTTCAGTGTTGTATTTGCCAGTAATTATTGCAATTGTTTTTTGCAATACGGAGCTTACTGTGCTAATTTACATTATTAATATAAACAGCTAATAATTGCATTACTAAAGGAAAGAATAAATTTAAACAAAGGTTCCTTTCCAGATTTACTGAGAAGCAGACTCAGGATTGACCTTTCAGCTCTGGGACAAAAGTCCACAGTCTGAAGACTAATGATAAAGACTGGGTGTCAGCTTGGTTTAATTGGTAACAATCTCTCCTTCTGGGTCACAGGGTTATGGTTTGAATCCCAATCCTAGGTCTTCAGCTCGTAATTCAGACTGACATTCCAGTGTAGTACAAGGCATTGTCAGAACATCATCCTTCGGATAAGATGTTAAACTGAGGTCTTGTCGGCCTGTTCTTCGCATGGACCTTAAAGCTCCAATTGTATGATTTGGAAAGAGAAATCAATTTGTCCTAATCAACAGTAGTCATTCACCTCGTGACTCTGTGAGACTTTACTGTGTACAAATTGGCAGCCGCAGTTGTGAAGATACTACATTTGACAAACAATGGACATTTTGATGTGATAAGACACTATAAGTTCTTTCTTCCTAATTGGTTGTCTAGTACAAAAATGTATAACAATTAAAGAAGTAAGATTAAATTAATATTCCCTACAAGTAGCATTGTTGATTTGAAAATTACAACAAAAACTTATATTTATGTAACACCCTTCAAACAGGGCAGAATCTCGGAGCTCTTAATAGTGGCAGAGCTTGAGGAGGGAGGAGGTGAGACCAGGTAAAAGAAGAAGGTTTTCAGTCGTGATCTGAAAATGGGGGGAAAGAGGGGGCAAGGCAGATAGATTGGGTGAGACTGTTCCAAAGCTTCAGGGCATAGCGGCTGAAAGTGCAGCCACCAATGATGGAGCGAAGGAGACGAGGGTCAAGTAGGATGCCAGAACCAGCCAAGCGGAGGCAGCAGATAGTGGATTGTGGAGAAAACAGGTCAGAAAGGTAGGGAGGTGCTAAAGCATGATGGATTTGTAGATGAGTGAGAGGATCTTGAAATCAATCCGTTCTGTGTTGGGGAGCCAGTGGAACCTGGCGAGGACGGGTGTGATCGGGGTACGTGTTTAGTATGGGTGAGAATATGGGCAGCGGAGTTCCAAATCAGTTGTAATTTGTGGGTGTTCTTCTATATTTTTCTACATTTCTACATTTGATTGTATGTTTCACAAAAATATATATTTTTATAGCTTTTTGTTGAGCGTGCTAAAACAAAAAAATGAAAGCAAGTTTCAAACTGTGGTTTAGTTGGCCTGTAATTTTAAAAGCAGCACAAATAATTTGTAATTTGGAATTTCTTGCTGATGTAAGTTTAGATAAATGAAATTGTGTTTGAGTCACAGAGTGATTAACAGTGATTGTAGCATCAAATATTAATACAAATCAAAATATAAAGCAAAGTCAACAATATCCAGGTAGTATATTTATAAAAGTATTTGCTGTTTTCAATTTTTTTCTCCTTTGTCCAGGATAATCTCTTCCTTTTCCTCACCTTCTACTCACTACATCCTTGTCTCCAGGCCACATGTTCCGTTGTGACCCAATTTAGCTGAAAAGGCAGATACTTCATTTGTAAACTCCCACACAACGGCTGGTGTCATTGCAAGCTCATCCAAGCTTCCTTAATGCAAGATGATATAAGTAAACTGTCCACAGCAATTCAGAACATTCTTGAATGCATTCTCAGTGGTTTATTGCTTTGAGAGTGCTTTGAGACATCTCAAAGATGTGATAAGGCGCTATTTCAAATGCAAGGATTATTATTATTATTATTTGTTATTTCAATTCAATGACTTTTTGAGGGCAAGACCCGGATACAAACAAATGTATCGCAATTCTCCCCTCGACCCCCCTCACCAAACCATTTAGTATTTTTTATATCTGTAAAATATGGTCAAAATTAGAATTGCTTTTTTTTGTTTTTCAATTACTGGACATTTTTGTTTTGTGATGTTCCAGTGTTGTAGATTGAAATCTGACAAAGATCATTATGTGTATGGTTAGTAAACGTAAGACATCACAGAGTCTCAAAACCAGGTGCACATTAATTTGAGAAGAGCAATATACTTCTTACATTACCATACTGAGGTTGCCCAACCAATAACAAGCATAAGATGAACTTATTTTGTCTTCCTGGATTTATGCTCCAAAATATGAAAAAACAAAATGCAATTTACCGATACTATAACAGTAATTTAAAGGTCCACAATCACTTAACCTCATTTTATTCGTACCCAATAACTTTGGGTCTCCAGAATGATAAACATCACAGCATCACAAGTCGAATTGTGCCTATAGGTTTTAGAAATTAAATAAACAATAGGTATATCTGTGAATGATCACAAGGTAGTATGGTAGATATTCCTTGGGATTAAAAATAATCCTTACATTTGGAATAGCGCCTTTCTCATCGGGAGGATGTCTCAAAGCGATTCACAGGATTTACTGTAAAATGAAGTGACTGTTTTGTGGATGATCCTGATAATGCAGCACTTGTCCTGTACTGCACTAGAGTGTCAGTCTGTTTCACA
Organism: Callorhinchus milii; assembly: GCF_018977255.1. Taxonomy (NCBI): domain Eukaryota; kingdom Metazoa; phylum Chordata; class Chondrichthyes; order Chimaeriformes; family Callorhinchidae; genus Callorhinchus; species Callorhinchus milii. The sequence continues at coordinate 53,535,679 of NW_024704743.1, read as the reverse complement.
GTCCGAAAATAGGCCTTGGATGCATTCCATTGTGGCACAGAGATGAAAGTGCTATCAATTGGGTCAAGCTGCCACCCTGTTCCCTACTGTTGTTTATAATTTTGTACATGATTAATTGAATTTCTCTAACTTTTTCCATCTTTAATGCTGTGTCATGTAGGCATTCCTTCAGGAGATTTAGTCTAACTAACTGGAGGCTTTCTCCAAAAAGCCTTAAGCTGCATTAAACCGATGAATTTACATGCCAAATATTAGGATTGTAAAATGCCCTTTTTATACATAGTCCTTCTGAAAAAAAACCCACTGGTAGAGAGTTTATCCATTAAGTAAATTTGCACACACCAACATAACAAGTTCAGTGGACACTAATACTACAATATCTATTCATCTTCACCCATCAATAGTTTGCATTGTAACAGCTAATACAATTCTGCGTGCCAATCACTCCATTGTCTATTCATAAAAGGATCACTGTTCTGCAAAGTCAAATTCAATGCATCTTTTTTGTAGTTAGTTGTCTGCACAATGTGTTATGAATGCGTATGTTGAAGCATGTGAATAATAATTCAGAAAACCTATAACTTTTAAAAACTATTTCAACGCAATAACACTTTTTACATTAGTATTCCTGTTTTGAAAAAATATTTTGAACTGATAAATGTATCTTTTAAGTTTTACTGGTATGTTTCAGTTTTACTCATGATATCTGACATATTTTCTTCATATTTCTACAGTAAAATGAGTCAGCTCACCCCAAACCAATTTTTGCAGATGATATTTATATAAACTTTAGATACAGTAGGGGATATCTATTTGTAGAGGTAGAGGATATCTATTTATTTATGTACTTTCTGATTGATTGTTTTTATTCTGTTGAAAAAATGGGTAGGTATCAAACACACAATGAGGTATCTCGTTCATTCCGATAAGAATCAATTCTCACCTTCCTTCAAATAAATCTAGGGGGCATACATATTTAATACATGCAACTGTCCTCCAATATTTAATACGGAGCGTAAAATTACAGTATTGTTGTTACTTCAAGAGTACAGGAAAAAATCCAATTAATTCAAAAATCCGCCGCCTGGATACTCACCCACACAAAACTCTGTACCCCCATCACACCAGTTCTTGCCACGCTCTGCTGGCTCCCAATCACCGAATGGATCAATTTCAAGATCATCTCACTCATTTTCAAATCCCTTCATCACCTCTCACCTGCCAACCTATTCAATCTGTTTACCCCTCACTCCACTACCTGTTGCCTCCGCTCATCTGACTCCGGTCTCCTGTTTGTCCTTCGTTTCCTCCGCCAACATCAGATGGTCGTGCCTTCAGCCACTACGGCACAAAAGTCTGGAACTCTCTGCCTCAATCCCACCGCCTTGCCCCCTCCCTCCCCTTTGAAAAGGGTTCCAGAGAGTGTCTAAAAGCTCATCCAATGGAGGGAGTTGCTGGGGTCATAAGGGCACATGAAATCATGGAGGTGGTGTGAGACAAAAAGTTACAAAAATGTGGATGAGAGTTTTGAGGGTCCGAGTGGGCAATGTTGAGAAGATGGAGGAAAGTCAACTTGATCAGAGCCCGGATGAAAGATTTAAAGAGGTGAGGGTCAAATGCTGACATTCCACACAGGTTCTGTGAGATGGAGTGAGCAACTGTGGAGGTGGATACGGTCAGTGCCTAAAATGAGGAGGCACTTAATGGGAGTTTAGCAAGATAATGTTTATCATGGAACTGCGAATCATTCCAATTCACCCACATTCATTCTCAATACTATAGAACGCACGACTGTTTCTGACATTTGTTTTTCATGCCTCAGATGGTGGTGGGCGAGTAGGTGGGTGGCTGTGCATATCCTCCAATGAGCATACTAGCAAGTCAGATGCAATTTTTTTTTACTAAAGAAAGAAACAAGGAATTGCAGTGATGAGAGAAGCTGGCACTTCAAATTATGCACAATTTCCGTTGACCTGGGAAGGTCAGGCTGGATGATTCATGTAAGGGTTCATGAAAATAATAAGAAAACCTTGGATCAGAGCCAGTGGAACAGCACTACAGCAGTACAATAACTGAAAGCATTGGTTAAATAAAAAATCCAAGTCCAAAGAAACTGAAAGACAAACTCGGTCCAAATCGTTGTCACAACTGGTAGGTAGGGCTGAAAGTAGAGAATCTGCCCAAACAACTTTCAGTCACCAGGTCTTATTAAACGTACATCATAAACGTACTTCAAATTATATAGTCTCTTGATTTTATCAGTTCTAGCTACTGTAATCGAGGAACAATACTTTGAAAATGTATAGCTGCTGCTTGATGTACAACTGACAGTAGAAACTTTAATATAGTAATTGAAAAAATAATGGTTCTGAACTTGTATTCTTTACTCTATAGCACAGCATAGTGTCAGCCTGGCTCAGTTGCTAGCAATCTTGCCTCTGATTTAGAAGATTGTGGGTTTAAGTCACACGTTGGAACGTTGAGCTCACAGTCGAGGCTGATACACTCCAACCCAGTGCTGGAGGTGGTGTCGCATTGTTGGATGTGCCGCCATTCGGGTGAGATGTTCAACCAAGGTCTTGTCTGCCTGTTCAGGTGGATGTTAAAGATCCCATTAGCACTACTTGAAGAGAGAAGTGAGTTTCTCTCAGTGTTCTAGCCAACAATCCCGCAGATAAAAATTGATCATTCACTTCACGGCTGTTTGTGGGACTTTGTTGTGTGCAAATTGGCTGCCACATTCACCTACACACAACAATATTTATATAGGTTGCTTAACGTGAGGTAGTGTTTGAGAGCAATTAAATAACTGTGTACAAATAAATAGTCTCTATACATCACAATAAAATCTTGAAGGACTTTGAGACATATTAACACCATCATAAGGTGCTATATCAAATGCAATTATTAATATAAATTGTTACTAAACCCAATATTTGTCCTAAGAGTATCAGGTTTAGATAATCTTGGAAAATCAAGTGTTTTCTGCCCATCTTAATCCACTGAATTGAACATGATTTGTTTCTATTATTACATAAAATATCACCTAGCATTTCACAGGCATCTGTTGGCATTTATAAGTCATTTTAAAAGTCAAATAATATGTAAAATAGCATTTGCATCACTCTAGGTAAGTTTGTGTTAAATTAAGATTTTGTTGATTGAATATTTGCACGGAGTAAATATTACAGTTTAGTTTTAATGTTGAATTGGTAGATAACCTGAAAGATACTAGTCCATTAATGTATATTCAAACCTAGAATCTTCCTGATTTATCAAGATAAATATCACTCCTAATCAAGAAATATTCAATCAATAAAAAAATGATTTGGTTGGCCAACCAAAAAGGTTTCTGTATATGTCAGACACCCGGCTGACAAAAAAAGTTAGAAAGAAATTCCCATCTCTGATAATGTAAACTAGAATATATTGTGAGAAGCATCTCATTACAGAAGGCATCATGATTGGGGGATGAGTTATGAGGATAGGTTGAGCAATTTAGGCCTATATTCTTTAGAATATAGAAGAATGAGAGGTGATCTTATAGAAACCTATAAGATTATTAAGGGGCATGACAAAATAGATAGTGGGAGACTTTTTCCCTTGTTTGGAGAAACTATAACCAGGGGTCACAGTGTTAAAATTAGGGGTAAGCCCTTTTACACTGAGTAGAGGAAAAACGTCTTCACTCAGAGGGTAGTGAATTTATGGAATTCTCTACCCCAAAGGGCTGTAGATGCTCAGTCCTTGAACATATTCAAGACTGAGATTGATCGATTTCTTGTAGATAAAGGGATTAAGGGATATAGGGATAAGGCGAGTAGGTGCAGTTAGAATAGATCAGCCATGATCTTATTGAATGGCGGGGCAGACTAGAGGGGCCGAATGGCCTACTCCTGCTCCAAATTCTTATAAGCCTTGAAAGTATTGGGACAGTAAATTTTGTGATAATACAAAGTATCTTTGTAATAATACAATCTTACCTTATTGCAATGTACATCTTTATTCTTCTTTCTCTGTCAAAGTAGTCAGAGGGAAAAAAAAGTAGAATACAGCCACAAAGACTTACATTGCAGTTTTGATGAATTTGATATGCTTCAGATTTTTACACACACAATGCCAAATTACATCAATTCCACTGCAATCACTTTAAGTTACAGTCAAACTGTCCTTTGAGGGAAAAATACTGAGAAACTAAAAAAACTAACACTACTAATGAAGCAATGGGAAAGTATTCAAATATGTTTATTTGTGCTAATTGCTCAACACAACATTTATGAATTGATTTCTAAACAGTAATAAGTTTGAGCAGAGATAATGAAAGCAATTAAACAAAAATAAAAATATAAAAAGTTACTTCACTACAAAGTTTATTCTCAACTACCCTTCTGCTTCTCCCTTATTTGGCATCCAATCCTGCCAATGTACAGTGCTCCAAGATGCTATCCAGTTGTTTTTCCAAACTTTTTCCCTTGTTTGGAGAAACTATAACCAGGGGTCACAGTGTTAAAATTAGGGGTAAGCCCTTTTACACTGAGTAGAGGAAAAACGTCTTCACTCAGAGGGTAGTGAATTTATGGAATTCTCTACCCCAAAGGGCTGTAGATGCTCAGTCCTTGAACATATTCAAGACTGAGATTGATAGATTTCTTGTAGATAAAGGGATTAAGGGATATAGGGATAAGGCGAGTAGGTGCAGTTAGAATAGATCAGCCATGATCTTATTGAATGGCGGGGCAGACTAGAGGGGCCGAATGGCCTACTCCTGCTCCTAATTCTTATAAGCCTTGAAAGTATTGGGACAGTAAATTTTGTGATAATACAAAGTATCTTTGTAATAATACAATCTTACCTTATTGCAATGTACATCTTTATTCTTCTTTCTCTGTCAAAGTAGTCAGAGGGAAAAAAAAGTAGAATACAGCCACAAAGACTTACATTGCAGTTTTGATGAATTTGATATGCTTCAGATTTTTACACACACAATGCCAAATTACATCAATTCCACTGCAATCACTTTAAGTTACAGTCAAACTGTCCTTTGAGGGAAAAATACTGAGAAACTAAAAAAACTAACACTACTAATGAAGCAATGGGAAAGTATTCAAATATGTTTATTTGTGCTAATTGCTCAACACAACATTTATGAATTGATTTCTAAACAGTAATAAGTTTGAGCAGAGATAATGAAAGCAATTAAACAAAAATAAAAATATAAAAAGTTACTTCACTACAAAGTTTATTCTCAACTACCCTTCTGCTTCTCCCTTATTTGGCATCCAATCCTGCCAATGTACAGTGCTCCAAGATGCTATCCAGTTGTTGCATATGATTATGATTTTGAATCCATAAAGTGCTTCAAAATCACCATTTTGAAACCCTCGTAGACACATTCATAACTTCCAGGCTTGACTATGCAAACTCCCTGCTTGTTGACCTCCCCAACTCCTCCCTCCACAGGCTGTAGATCATCCAGAACTCAGCAGCCTGTGTCCTCTCCCGCACCAGGATCCACAATCCTATCACCCCATCCTCGCCTGACTCCATTGGCTTCTCATCACACAATGGATACAGTTCAAGATCCTAGTCCTCACCTTCAAAGCCCTCCATCGTCTTGCTCCCCCCCTACCTCTGCGACCTCCTAACCCCTTACCAACCTGCTCGCTCCCTCCACTCAGCGGGCTCCGGCCTGCTTCATGTCCCCCGCCTCACCCGCCCATTGGTGGGCAGGTCTTCAACCACTCTGCCCCCATCCTCTGGAACTCTATCCTGCAGTCCCTCCACCACGCCCTTTCCCTTGCCTCCTTCAAGACCCATCTCAAGACCCTGCTCTTTGACCGTTCCTTCAATCACCCTCTTTGCTCGCGCCCCCCCCCCACCGTCTACCCTCCCCAATCCCAACCCCCAGCTTGGGTCCGAAACTGACTGTCCAGGGCCTTGGGTTGTCCTCCCAACATGAAAGGAGCTATACAAATGTAATTTTCTTGTCGGTAGATAATCTGAAAGATAATGGTTCATTAATGTATATTCAAACCTAGAATCTTCCTGACATTTGGTGTGCACAAAAAGCCACATAAAAGCTAATGACAAAAATGTATCAAAAATAAAAACGTGTCAATCAATATTCAGGATTTATTAATAACTAACAGGGTTGATTTGTTTTAGTGACAAATATAAACAATTAGTTTGTTTTTCACTGAAATCTTGTCCACAAATATTGACACAATCCCCCCGTCTACAAGCCAATGGATCATTAAATTATATAAATGCAAGAATCAAAACATTCGACCAGTAGATGTACAATGCGCTGGCTGCGAATACAGTCAGTTACCATCAATCATCAACACGGTATTTTTTAGTGACAGCCTTAGAAATATTCTATAGCAGTTCTGAATTTTCACACGTTTATCCCTGCCACCTGTGCCATATCTCTGAGCACACTGTAGGCTGCTTCTCTGTAGGTATTTGAAAGCTCTTTGGCTCGCTTTATTTCTTTGAAGTTCATCCTCATGTTAGATAAACAGCGTGTTTGGTCCTGATAGGTATTGCTTGCGAGCTTCACCCTTTCAAGGTTTTCTTCTTCTGACTGTACCATTGAGTTAATCATCTCCTGCAGTTTGGGGTCTGCTGCTATTATGGATTTAGTGGAAGCACACAGCTCTTTCACACACTGTTGTACCTGCTGAAGTTGCTTTGGAATTGATTGTGTGGACTCTACAGAAAGTGAGAAGTTGTAGCCTTTCATTTCTACATTCACTGCAAAACCACCTAGAAAAGAAAAAAAGTTGTTTCACTATTATTTCCTCCTTCTCTTATACCTTTCAAAGGCCTTATAATGTGTAGCGCACTGCATTCCTCAATCTTCCCTCCTTCCTACCTAAAATAATCAAGCTTTAAAATTCATTTGGAGTCATCAAATTACTACTTTGTGATCCAACGCCTTCTCCTTCACTCATGTCAGTGGTGCTATCTTGCACTATGGGATTTGACACTTTAATAATAATATTCCTTGCATTTAATATAGAGCCTTATCGCGTTGTTTCACAGAATATATTGTAAAGTGGATTGACTGTGTATTTTGTGGGTGATTTTATTTCGTTTATTTTTTAGTAAATATGTTGTTCTTTTTATAATATTTTATAATCTATACTAATAAAACAACGCCTGTCTGTGTGTCAGCCAAGATCTCAATAACCGATTGATGTAGAGACATGATTTACACCTCACCAGAAAGACCTTGCATGTAGGAGTGTCATGGGCATATATGTTGTGTCGGGGGATTTCCAATCGTTGATGAGTTATGACCTAAACAAGCTCATTACACACGTATGGCAGTTTTGTGTTTTGCGCTGCAGTTACTCCCAGCAGCCGCACGGACTCCCAGTGGCTCTCTGCATCACAAAGCCCGTACGCATTCATGCACACACCCACGCAGACAAAGCCAAGCAGTGGGAACAAGATAAAGATGCCAAAGTGAACATCAAGCCTTTCAAGTATAAATAAAAATGCCAGACAAAAGAAAGAAGGCCAATTAAATGAAACTGAAGAACAAAGAAGACAGCTGGATTGCAATAACTTGAGGATCTGCCGGATCACACAGTAAACCCTTTCAGTTAGCGCAGCTTTGATAAGATCTTCTATCATTGATGAGCTATGACCCAAACAAGCTCATTACACATGCATGGTAGTTTTGCTTAAGGTGTACACACAGTGTTGATGGCATGTTAAATGGTTTGTGAGTGGTATCACTGAAATCTACACTCCATATTGGATCCTTTGGTTGCAAGTGGAGCTATATATAACTATAAGCAGTATATATTTATAATGTTTGGTGTCTTTTGTACCTAGGCTTCCCTGCCAAAAAACTATCTTCTAACTTTCCTCTTCAACCCTACAGCCACCTCCTCTTTCTCTTTAGCTCAGCGTCAAACTAACCCATTGTTAAGCACTCTGAGAAGCTACCATGCGTGAAGGGTGTTGTATAATGCAAGCTGTTGTTGTTTCAATTATGAAAATAGGTAGTTATCATAATCTACAACTCCCACCCTTGACTCCTGCCCGAGTGAACACCTAGAATTTGCTTGTAGGGTGTAACACGTTCTTTGAACAAAGCAACTAATAACAAGCAACAACAACTTGCAATTATATAGTGCTCTCCATACAGGGTAGCGTCTCAGAGTGCGTAACAGTGGTGGAAATCTGAGGGGTTAATGCAAGGGGAGTTAAGGTGGAGGTTGAAATCACCAATTATGAGCAAGTGTTCAGTTCAGAGGGACAGGGATGACAGGAGATATCAATGAGGAGTCATGTACTGTATATCCAAGTTACCAAAAGAGGGAATTAGTTTAATTGCAATCTCTTCATTGAGGTCGATATTTTAAAAGCAGCAGAATACACAATGCTTTTTGATACATGATTGGACAAAATAAGGTCTTGTTTGTAAGATTTCCAGAAAGAACTGTAACTGGTGAATTCTGGATATATAGGGCCCACCCTCTGGCTTTCCATTTAGTAGCTGATCTTGTTTGACATATTGGGCCTCAGGTGTTTGAGGAAGCTGCAGCAGGTTAGCCACTTGTGCCAAATATATTTTCAAGGCAGATTCCAAAGATATTTTCTCTTCAACCACAAACATTTGGATGAACAATGCTTGTCGGAACTACAATATATTTTGGTGCTGGCCATTTAAGGAAGTAAAGACAAACTGTTGTCAGAAAATAAACTCCCACAAGCTGACACTTTAGATTTATCCACAAGTAGCAATGAGGAAGTGCCTCAAGTCAAGCAAAAGGGAAGAGAACACTTGGATCAGCCTACAGAGGTTTGTTTACACAGAAACGAAATGCACTGCAGTGCCATTGGGATATAAAGTGTCTTAAAGGGCCTGCTCTACAGTTATTCTCCCCATCAGCCATCATGACACTGTACTTCGGTATGGGAGAGGGGGAAAATCAGAAAGAATATATGAAGCTTCTATTTAATTAGAAATCCTAAAAGAAAAGGTTGAGCACTATCCTCCCCATCAATCAGACTGAACTTGATAAGTGCCATTCCTAACTTTGCTTGACGTGGAAACACAGAAATATACTTTATGGAACAGCTCAAACAATCTTAATTTTGGATTACAACACATTCAAAAATCTACTATCAGCAGAGCAGTTAGGGTTGATAATAATAATCCCACATTTGATATAGCAGCTTATCACATCTTTTAGATGTCTCAAAGTGTTTCACAGCATATAATGTAAAGTGAATTGACTGTATTTCAAAAATGTAATAATTAGCACGAATGATAGGATCATGTCTCACCTCGCAATTTTCACCTCATAAACAATCTAAGCACCCTGGGATACTGGGATATCTTTCCGACGTGAAGGGCACTAACAAGTGTAATTTGTTGTTGTTGTTGTTATTGAGATAACATATGCAATTCTCTCCCTTTCACCTCACATCCACACCCACAAGTACTTACTGTGCTCTTGTTGGAGTGTCTTAATACAGTCGATAAGCATGTCGCTAGATATACATTGACAATGTTCTTTCAGCAGTCGTGTGGACTCACAGAGTGTTAGGTAATTTACTTGTTGATCATTGAACGTATTCACAATGTCAGCGAAACATCGATCAAGATCAGCCACATTTACAACCTTCGCAGTGATTCTTCCATCCTTCATGCTCACAGCTGTGAAGCAAATGATATTTTTCCATTACGGAAACATCCGGTCCCTCACCAGCACCGCTTTCTTCCACCTCCAACGCATCGCCCGTCTCTGCCAATACCTCTCCCCCAAAAGCCGCTGAAACCCTGGTCCATATCTTTGTCACCTCTCAGCTGGACTACTCTAACGCCTTCCTCGCCACTCTCCCATCTACAAAATCCAAATCATTCAAAACTCTGCCTCCCGCATTGTCACCCGCACAAAACTCCACTCCCCGATCACCCCAGTCCTTGCCAGACTGCATTGGCTGCCTATCCCAGAAAGGATCGATTTCAAGATCCTCACCATTGTATTCAAGTCCCTGTACTCCTCTGCAACCCCCTACCTCTCTGACCTCCTCAAAACAGTACCCGTTGCCTTCGGTCCTCCGGGTCTGGCCTCCTCCTCGTCCCCCGAGTCCTCCGCTCCACCCTTGGCAGCCATGCCTTCAGCCACTATGCCCCGAGGCTCTCGAACTGCCTTCATCACTCCGTTCGTCTCGCTCCCTCCCTTCCCATTTTCAGGTCTCTGCTGAAGAATCTTTCTTTTCGACCGCGCCTTTGATCACCTTCCTCCCCCTCCCCCTGGCTCGGTCCCGGGATCCGTTACTGTAAAGCGCTCTGAGACGCCATCTGGCGTGGAGGGCGCTATATAAATCCAAGTTGTTGTTGTTGTTGAAAACAAATTTATGCAAAACCCATGGGCTGTGAAGGCAAACATGATAGCTGGGCAGAAGTAGTCTTGGGCCCAATTCTCCAGTACCACTGTCAATCATCAATGACCCTTTTTTTAATTATAATTTAAAGGTTAACACACAAATATAATATAATTCTTAATTTGGAGGATCTTTTTAAGAATTGAAGGAAAATTGGATCCAAATTCACTTCTGCATGATCTTACATTTTAAGATTTAAGGCTTCTTTTGGGGCTTTCTAATAACTGCTTAATTTTCCCCGCAGGGGATAAAGCATGTATGAAAGAAAGAGAAAAAAGCCTGAGTCAAAGCATATTGTACAACAACAACAAAACATTACATTTGTATAGAGCCTTTCATGCTGGGAGGACGTCCCAAGGCACTGGACAGTCAGGGATTTGTCCCTGAGCAGCAGGTCGGGATCAGGAGAGGTGGAGGGCAGGGAGGGTAGGGGTAGAAGGGTGGCCGAATGCGTGGTCGAAGAGGAGGGTTTTGAGACGTGCTTTGAAGGAGGCAAGGGAGAGAGCAAGATAAAGGGACTATGGGATGGAGTTCCAAAGGGTGTGGGCAGAGAAGTTGAAGGCCCGACCACTGACGGTGAGGCGGGCCATGCAGGGGATATGGAGCAGGCTGGATGGAGCATGCTGAGCGGATTTTTGTCAAAAACTTCGCAACCATGGAAGAAAGTCCAGGTATGTTCAATGACAAAACAGAAATTTGGTTTCAAGCAAAATGTTTAATTGGCTTACCATCTGTTGCACATTGTAATTGCCGTACAGACTGTGGAGCTCTCAGGCGTTCTCTCTGCAAACAGTAAAACAAATCAATGCAATACGATGAAGAAATATCCCCTTAATACATACATTTACTTCCAGAATACACTTGTGTTAAGTACTTTAAAGAATTTACTTTCATGTAAGGCAATCCCCCCTCTCCTCCTCTTTCCCTCATTTCCAAACGGACTCATCTCTCGATTGATACCACCTGCTCCCTTTACCAACTCGCAGTGGTCAAAGCAACCGGCAACATTCTACGTGTCTGTGGCCCTCCTCAAACTTTAGAAATGTAATGCATCAATTAAGAAGTACCTGAATATGCTGGAGTCAGACACTCTTCTCAAGGCCAACCTCCAGCTCACAGTATGTGACTGCTGGTAACCATATTACAACTTTACACTTGTTTGGGGTTAGTGAAAGCCTGCAAACTGATTATCAAATGCCATGAGTCAGAACTCCAACGCAAATCAGTCATCGGCATTATAATATAATATAGCATGTCATCCCCGCATCCTCTGCAACTGTTTGGTAATTACATTTCTGGGGGGCCTCATGACGTCGCGAAATGCATGCAGTGCAAGAAATGCATTAGGTTCGCATTTAGCAAGACACAGAACATTCTTAGTCACACTAGGACCATACAATCATCACACCTATCAGTCTTTTCACAAATACACTATCACATATTTCATCTTTTTTTAAAAAAGGAATTGAAAAAATACCCATACCCATGAAGTCAGCTAAGCCTTAAGAGTTTGAATTGAAGGTGGTTAATTTCATCATGTAAGGAATAATCTACCTTTCAGTTTAATGGATAACCCCATAATTATATGTCTGAATGATTGCCAATTAAAAAATTGCCAAGGAAGTAAATTGCTGAGGAAATCCTCAATGTTAGCAACATTTTGGGGGGAAAAAAAGCTAAGAATGGATTTCTTCACGTCCCCCGCCTCGCTCACCCCAATATTGGCGGGTGGGTCTTCTGCCACTCTGGACCCACCCTCTGGAATTCCATCCCTCAGTCCCTCAACCTCGCCACCTCCCTTGCCTCCTTGAAGACCCATCTCAAGACCCTCCTCTTTGACCTTCGATCAACCCTCCTTACCCCCCCTGCCCTCCACTCTCCCTGATCCCGATCCCGAGCTCGCGTCCAAAACACTGACTGTCCAATGCCTTGGGGCCACCTCCTGACGTGAAAGAGGCTATACAAATGTAATTTTCAAAGTGCTTCACAGAATATACTATAAAGTGAATTGATTATATATTTGTGGGTGAAACGCGGTAGCCAACAGTGCACTGTCACTGTTACCCTGTTTTTGTACCCCTCAGTAAAATGTAAACAATATATTCCTGTGCGTCTCCAAAAAGACACGATCACTATACAGTAAATCCTATGAAGAATTTGGTATCTCCTGAAGTGGAAGGTGATATACCAAATGCAAGGATTATTATTCTAATTGTAAACTGAATTGTATTGCACAAGCACTGGATCAGCAACCCTTCCAACAGAAGGGATAAACATAAAAGTAAAGTTGAGGGAACTGGGCAGGATTCAAGGTCCTCTACAGCAGTGGGCAGTCACATCCGAAGATTTTCTATGAAAGGGCGGATTTGCTCTGCCTGTGGACAAAAAACACAGCAGACTATCGCCTTCCTATTCCAGTAAATCCTTTGGGGAGTCGAGGGTGAGGTGAGGGAAGTCCAAGTCACTTTCAGTCAACAGGAATCTTGAGCGGATGGAGACCAAAGGGCCGGTATTGTTCTTACTGAGTCTGAGAGAACATCTCTGGGGAGCGATCTGTGTATGGAATATAAATCAACCCGAAGCCAAACTCTATCACGACTTTTCTCATACACTCCTGATCTCGGTTTAATCCCATAGATGTATACCCTCTCACACACTCACTCACTCTCTCACACTGTGCACAAACACTACATAACACCGAAATCTTTGCAACACTCACCTCCCCTCCGTCATCATCATCCAATGGACGGCGGCGGCAGCAGCAGCAGCAGTAGACTGGGAAGAGCGACATAGTGCAGTGCTGTGGGGAGAGGGGATCTCGCCCTCACTGGTGGTATGCGGAAGCCGAGGAGACACAGCAGTCATGAGGCTCTCAACACTTTAACAACTTCCATCACTGGCCCCGGTTGACGTCACCTCGGCCCACAGGTCTGTTCCTGGACTTGGAAGTTCTCTGGTCCCTGTTTTACTTTCAGCGCAAAAAAAAACAGTGCCACAGGTGTGGGCAGAGCTGGGAATGAAGATTACCGACAGTGCAAAGGTGAATAACACGTCCTGTGCAGAGCAGGGAGTGAAGAGCACACGCAGTACATCGCAGGGAGTGAAGTGAGGAATACGCGCAGTGAGTGGGGAATGCATATAATGGAGTGCAATTCAGGGAGTGAAGAACACACACAGTGCAGCATAGAGACTGAGGACACACAGTGCAGCATAGAGGCTGAGGACACAGAGTGCAGCATAGAGGCTGAGGACACACACACAGTGCAGCATAGAGGCTGAGGACACACACACAGTGCAGCATAGAGGCTGAGGACACACACACAGTGCAGTATAAAGGCTGAGGACACACACACAGTGCAGTATAAAGGCTGAGGACACACACACAGTGCAGTATAAAGGCTGAGGACACACACACAGTGCAGTATAAAGGCTGAGGACACACACACAGTGCAGTATAGAGGCTGAGGACACACACACAGTGCAGTATAAAGGCTGAGGACACACACACAGTGCAGTATAAAGGCTGAGGACACACACACAGTGCAGTATAAAGGCTGAGGACACACACACAGTGCAGTATAAAGGCTGAGGACACACACAGTGCAGTATAAAGGCTGAGGACACACACACAGTGCAGTATAAAGGCTGAGGACACACACACAGTGCAGTATAAAGGCTGAGGACACACACACACAGTGCAGTATAAAGGCTGAGGACACACACACAGTGCAGTATAAAGGCTGAGGACACACACACAGTGCAGTATAGAGGCTGAGGACACACACACAGTGCAGTATAAAGGCTGAGGACACACACACAGTGCAGTATAAAGGCTGAGGACACATGCCAATTATTTTAGCACAGTTTTGCCCGTTAGCCTAAAGCAGTGGTGGCCAAACTTTTTGGTCAGCTAACCAAATACATCTTTCTTGATTGAATATTTCTTGATTTATGGCTACACTGTGAATATCGCTACTCGGTAGCTACTGGAAACAAAGTATTGATTCAACACAGAATTACCTCGACTGGTGTGAATATTCAGTGGGCCACGTCTTGATACTTTTGTCCCGCGGGCCATGGGTTGGCTACTACTGGCCTAAATCAAAGGTCAAGGGTACAATTTAAATCATGGTAACTCTCCCAACATATATTACCCTAAATGTCACTGAGGGCAAGGACTCTTCCTACTCAACTTCTGTTAACCCTGCAACCCTAACAGGTAGGGTGGTCCTAGGCTGGACAAGCAGAAGATAGGCTTGCTAGCCAGTGGCAAGCTACGCAGTTTTAGCGGGGTAGAGTCCAGCAGTACCTCAAATAGATGAAATAGTACGGTCACTTGAGACAGTTTTAGATTTTTGGTAAGCTTCAGGTTTCAGGCAACATTATTCCTGCTCAGAATTTTAGTTCTTCTTTGCCTCTGCCAAAAAAGGTAGCAATGTATGCCACAGATTCCTTGACCTCGCCTCGAGCTATTCCACTTGCAATCCACCAGCTGCTCAACTACCCATTTTGAGTGGCATTGATGAAAGGGTCTATATGCCTCTGGTAGTTGAGAAAGGTGATGTTGTTTTGAGCACTTTGAGCAATGCCACAGGAACAGGAATAGTTGAGGGGAAGTTCGAAGTACCGTGGATCTCATAGATGAGCTGAGGGGTTATAGGGTCAAAGAAGTGAACTGCAGTTGTCAACTCTCCTGGAGGAAAGTTGACAGCTGCAGAATCTGAATGTTGACCAGCCAGGTGATGATACAAATGTAGTTTTGTTATTGTGATGCTGGGTTACATTTAACGTTATCCCACTTGTCCAACACTTGATTTGGAAAGTGTGTTTCTCAGACATTTTGAAGAACTGGTCTTGTTTCAAAGCAGCTTTTCTTAAAAAATGGTTTCTTACATAAGTGTGAGATGATTATAATAATCCTTACATTTGGAAAAGCACCTTTCAGGACGATGTCTCAAAGCACTTCAAAAGGATCTACTATAAAGTGTAGTGACTGCTGTTTTGTGGGCGAGATTGAAGAAAGAGTATTATCCGCCTTGATTGTCAAGGTCTAGCAATTCTGAATGTGTGCCCTATGTTGCAATAAGTTGTAATTTGAGTCCACAAACAGTAGCCAGGTCTTTTAGCTGAACCTGTTCTAGGCTTATCGGTAAAGAAAATGTGGGATGTTACTCTTTGTACAAAAAAGAGACTACGGTAGAGCAAGATCTGATTAGAGATGGTATAACAAATGCATACGGAAATGGCTTTTGTGCATACATGAGGAGAAGATTAGTAGGGTTTAGAGGGGTGGGGGCTCGTATGGAGCATAAAAGCGCTTTGAGACATCTAGAAGACGTGAAAGGTGCTATATCAAATGCAAGGATTATTATTATAAACACCAGCACAGTCTAGTTGGGCCAAATGATTTGGTGCCATATCAATCTATGTAACTCTAGGAAAAGAATGCTTAAGTTAAAGAAAACTCTTCTTCGTTGTACCGCTGTTCAATCTGTCATGTTGGGCTATTCTACAGGAGCATGTATCATTCTTTCTTCAAGACGTAACAGTTGTAAATGAATTAGGCAAACATATGGAATAACTCCAAATTTTACCCAGCATTTCCACTATCAACATTCAGATTCTGCAGCTGTCAACTTTCCTCCAGGAAAACACTTCACTTTAATAATAATAATAATCCTTGCATTTAATATAGCGCTTTTCACGTTTTCTAGACGTCCCAAAGCGCTTCACAGAATATACTGTAAAGTGAATTGACTGTATATTTGTGGGCGAACCCAGCAGCCAATTGCGCACAGCAATGTCCCACAAACAGTCATGGATTGAAAATGACTAATTTATTATTGTTTTGTTTTGGAGGGATTATTATTAGGCTCTGTGTGGAGTAAGGAAACTTGCCCAAGGTTTCGCCCTGCCTGGAATTGAACTCAAGTTCAATTCACTTTGGCACTTCAACGGCACCCAAAATGGGCAGGGGATCAGCAGGTTGCAAGTGAAATAGCTCGTGACAGGATTGAGGAAGCTCTGACATACATTTCTGCCTTTTTGGCTGATGCACAGAAGAACTAAAATTCTGAACTGTAATAATGGTGCCTTAAAGCAATTTAAAATAACAGAACATACAGAGTAAAGTAGCAGTTAAGGTTTTCATAGTGAATCATTAATTTAGAAAAACCTACATAATTTCTCTCGTATTTTAGTTCAGCTATTTTATTCTCCAAATTCTTCCATTAACTCTACAATGTTTGGCCAATTTGGACCTGTATATTTCTTTTCATGTTGAATTCAGCACTTTGTGATGTCCTCCCGATGTGAAAGGTGTTATACAAATGTAATTTGTTATTCTTATTCACTTGACCTTAATTGCATAGTACACTACATTCAAACCTCTTCAGTCCACTGGAGGGTGCTGGCATTCATTTCTATATATTGAAAGGGTAACACTACCATTGAGGGAGTGTCTACACGGACATTCTTCACAAATCTACTCAGGACTGCTGATACTCCTGCTATTTATGTAGATGAAGTAACACAGCCAGCAGCAGAATTGCAAGAATATAAATGAGATTTTGAAATGATAAAATATGCTGTTTTCAAAGTTTTGAATGTGAAAGTGGAGGAAGATGACCGAAGGCATGGTCAAGGAGGAAGGTTTTGAGACAGACCTTGAAGGAGGCGAGGGAAGAGGTGAGGTGAAGAGACTCCAGGATCTGAGAGCCGGTGCAGACTCGATGGGCCAAATTGCCTCCTTCTATTCTGTGAATTTCTGATTCTATCACCTATCTCTTGCATTTCCAGTCCAGTACATATTGTTTAGTTTTAATTTCAAATTTGCAAGAGTTCCTAGCACCTGACTTTGCACATGCGGAGTCCTGTAGTGTATTGGTTAGAGCACTCTCCTCACAAGCAAGAGGGCCAGGGTTCGATTCCAAGGCAAAATCTTAGACAAGTTTCTTTACTGCACATACCTCTGTTTACCTAACAGGAAGTAAGAATCCAGTTGTTAGTCGATTGGTGGATCACTTTCCAGAGGTAATAATCTGTTTAAAATAAATAAATTGGTCCCTCAATCCACTGTTTCTGGGACACTGCAGTACGCAATTGGCTGCTGTGTTCTGCCCACAAAATATAGTCAATTCACTTTACCGTGTATCTTTTTTCTTTTGTTTATTCTTTTGCCTACAAACATAACAGTCGATTCGCTTCGCAGTCGATTCCGTGAAGCGCTTTGCGACGTCTCAACGACGTGATAAGGCGAGAATACCGAATCGCAAGGACTATTATTTTTATCATTCCTGTGCGCGGAAAATGAGTAGAACAATAGAATGGCGCGCGCGGAAAAAAACAACCAACAAGTCCAGCAACAGATCTACATAAGTGAGGGAGGGGGAGAGAGAGAGGGAGAGAGGGAGGAAAGGAAAGGAATGGCTGAGGGATTGGGAGACACCCAAAGGGGGTCAGGCATTCCTGCTCATGTGTTTGGCTCTTGCAGCACAGACCCTGAGAGGGCGCCATCGTGCTGAGTGCGGGCAGTTTTAGGATAGGTTTGGATTTTCTTTACCTCTTATCTTTTGTGTATGTGTGTGTGTATGTGTGTGTGTGTGTGTGTTGGGGGGGGGAGGGGATGGGGAGCGGGAGCTGAAGCCATCTCTTTGCCGCAGTGATTGCTGCCGAGCAGCGTCTGCCCCGTGAACACACACACCACACACACAGACAGACAGACACAGACACACACACACACAGAGGGACAGAGCAGCAACAAACCACAGCACAACCCGACCCGACCCGCCCCGCGCTGGACCAACAGCCATTGCAGAGACGCGGCAACTTCCCCAACACCTCCCTCTCCCCTCCCTGTGTCTGTCCCTCTCCCTCTCACCGGGCATCGCCTTGCAATCAGTCAGCTGCCCTGCCCCTGCCTCTCCCCCTGCCCTGCTCTCCCCTCCCTCCCTCCCCCTGCCTCTCCCCCTGTCCTGCCTCTCCCCCTCCCCCTGCCTCTCCCCCCTGCCCTCCCCCTGCCCTCCCCCTGCCCTGCCTCTCCCCCCTCCCCTGCCTCTCCCCCTGCCCTGCCTCTCCCCTCCCCTGCCTCTCCCCCCTGCCTCCCCCCTGCCCTGCCTCTCCCCCTGCCCTGCCTCTCCCCTGCCTCTCCCCCTGCCCCTGCCTCTCCCCCTGCCCTGCCTCTCCCCCTGCCTCTCCCCTCCCCTGCCTCTCCCCCTGCCTCTCCCCTCCCTGCCTCTCCCCCTGCCCTGCCTCTCCCCCTGCCCCTGCCTCTCCCCTGCCCTGCCTCTCCCCCCTGCTCCTGCCTCTCCCCCCCTGCCTCTCCCTGCCTGCCTCTCCCCCCTGCTCCTGCCTCTCCCCCCTGCCCCTGCCTCTCCCCCTGCTCCTGCCTCTCCCCCTGCTCCTGCCTCTCCCCCCTGCCCTGCCTCTCCCCCTGCTCCTGCCTCTCCCCCTGCCCTGCCTCTCCCCCTGCCCTGCCTCTCCCCCTGCCCTCCCCTGCTCCTGCCTCTCCCCCTGCTCCTGCCTCTCCCCTGCCCTGCCTCTCCCCCTGCTCCTGCCTCTCCCCCTGCCCCTGCCTCTCCCCCTGCCCCTGCCTCTCCCCTGCCTCTCCCCCCTGCTCCTGCCTCTCCCCCTGCCCCTGCCTCTCCCCCCTGCCCCTGCCTCTCCCCTGTCTCTCCCCCTGTCCCTGTCTCTGTCCCTGTCTCTCCCCCTGTCCCTGTCTCTGTCCCTGTCTCTCCCCCTGTCCCTGTCTCTGTCCCTGTCTCTCCCCCTGTCCCTGCCTCTCCCCTGTCTCTCCCCCTGTCCCTGTCTCTCCCCCTGTCCCTGGCTCCTGCCTCTGTGCTGTTGAAACAATTACAGAATGCACCTTTGCTTCCCTCCTCCTGTGTAACATTTAGTTACTTTGTAGAGGGTTCTTAAAAACAAAATAGAACAGAGCAGAGGGTTGGGATGATTTCCTGTCCTGTGCAATTTCAGTGACTGTGTGAATGCTGACCACCCCCCACCTGATTTAGGCATTCCCCCTCCCCACACACCTAATTTGGGGAGACCCCCCCCTCTGATCTAAACCCCCGCCCCCACCCCTCCTGATTTATTTGCCCCCCACCCCCTCCCAGTTGAGTGATTGGCTTTGTGATGTGTGCACGTTTTTTGCAGTTCCCTATTTTCTGTGGCTGCCTCTCACTCACACACACACTCTATCACTCTGCTCCATGTTGCCATGGCCTCTGTAGGCACAGAGAAAGGGGGTGGCAAGAAGAAAAGTGAGAAGAAATTTGCAGCCAGAGAAGAAGCTAAACTTCTGGCAACTTTTATGGGAGTCATGAATAATATGAGAAAGCAGGTAAGGATTGCTCCCCTCCCCACCTTCCCCAATTTGCTTCTCACAAGATTGGTTTGGATGAAGATTATAATAATAATAATCCTTGCATTTGATATAGCGCTTTTCACGTCGGGAGGACGTCCCAAAGTGCTTCACAGAACACACTGTAAAGTGAATTGACTGTATATTTGTGGGAGAAATTCCATTATGCCCTCTTGGCCCATTATGCCCTCTTGGCCCATTTGTGTGGAGTCCTGTAGCTCAGTGGTTAGAGCACTCGCTTTGCTCGAGAGACCTGAGTTCAATTCCAGGCAGAGGGCGAAACCTTGGGCAAGTTTCCTTACTCCACACAGAGCCCTAATAATAATCCCTCCAAAACTAAAACAATAATAAATTGGTCATTTTCAATCTACGACTGTTTGTGGGACATTGCTGTGTGCAATTGGCTGCCGCGTTCGCCCACAAATATACAGTCAATTCACTTTACAGTGTGTTCTGTGAAGCGCTTTGGGACGTCCTCCCGATTATTATTATTTGATCTGATCCTTGTAGAATACTATTCTCCCATCACAACCACAAGCTTTTTTTAAAAAATTGCTCTGGCCTCAACCATCCTTCCTGACAACCTCCTTGCCCGTCTTCAGATCACACCTGAAGACCTTCCTCTTTGACCACACCATCCTCATCTCCCGCCTCTCCTTATCCACCTCAGTAGGACTGCACTACCTTGGTTAGTCCAACCTTACAAACTGCCTCCATTTTGTCTCTTCAAATGATTTCTCCTCCCACCCCCACCCAGTCACCTGTGGTATACCCCAGGGCTCCATCCTTGGGCCCCTCCTCTTCCTCATCTATATGCTTCCTCTTAGCGATGTCATCAGTAGACATGGGGTAAACTTCCACATGTATGCAGATAACACATAAAGCTACTTCTCCAGCTGGGACTCCAGATCCACCGATGGCAGATATCAGGGCCTAAATGAGTGAAAACTTCCAACAACTCAATGTTGACAAAACAAAGCCATACTCATGGGTACCCGTCAACTTCTTCTGTCCTGCGCCTCTAACCTCCCTGGCATATCCCTCAGACTTACCGAACCAGTGCTCAACCTAAACCTAGATGTCAGGTTCGACACACAGCTGTCCTTCCTTCACCACATCCATTCCCTGACAAGGACCACCTTCCTTCACCACATCCATTCCCTGATAAGGACTACCTTCCTCCACCTCTGCTACATTGACCACCTCCTAATGTACCTTAACCCATATGCAGCCAAAACACTCAAAGGACTTCACAGAATATACTGTAAAGTGAATTGACTGTATATTTTGTGGGTGAAACACAGCAGTCAATTGCACACAGCAGTGTCCCACAAACAGTCTTGGATTGAATGACCAGTTTTTTTTTGAAGAAATTATTACCCCCGGAAACCGATCCCCCAATCGACTAACAACCAGGTTCCTATTTACTGCTAGGTAAATAGAAGCGTGTGGGGTAAGGAAACTTGCCTAAAGTTTAGCTCTGCCGGGAATCAAACCCAGGTTTCTCATTTGCGAGGCGATTTGTCTAAACACTGAGCTACAGAACCCAGAATACTCTTAAGTAATGATTTATACAGATTAAGCATCATGAGTTTTGTTCCTATTCTATTTCGCTATTTATAAATCCTAGAATCCCATTAGCTTTCTTCACAGCTTTGTCCACCAGCGTTCCCACCTTTAAAGATTTATGTTTGTTAACTCCTAGGTCTCTGCTCTTCTACTCCTTGTATATTTTTATCATTTAGCATGTAGTGCTCTACCTATTCTTCCTCTGGAAAAATCTCATGGCAATTCCAGTGTCATCCATTGGACTACACAAAAGGTTAATAATAGATAATAATAATTTGTGCATTTGATATAGGCCTTTATTATGTTTTCAAAAAGTCTAAGTGCTTCACAGGATTTTACTGTTAATTGTAATGCACATGTAATTGTATATTGTGTATGCGTAATTGGAGTGGAAATACAGATCAGCCATGATCTGATAGAATGGCGGATCAGGCTCAAGGGGCTGAATGGCCTATTCCTGTTCCTATATCCCTATATATATTTGTAGATGAACACAGGAGCCAATTTGCACACAGCAATGAGAGCAAATAGCAATGAAGTTAATGACCAATTTCATTTAGGGGATTGTTGGCCAGAACATGGGGAGAAATTTCTCTTTTTAAATAATATCATGGGATCTTTAATGTCCACTTGAACAGGCAGATGGGACCTAAGTTTAATGTCTCATTCGTAGGTTGGCACCTCTCGTAATGCAATCCTCCTGAGTACTGCATGGAAATATCAGGCTAGACTGAGCTTAAAGACCTGATATGGGGCTTGAACTCGCAACACGATTAAGGAGAAAGAACGTTTTCTCATTTTTTTTACACCTCTGGTAACCCAGTGATGCTGAGATCCACTAATGAAGCATAGTTGAACCTGAGACCTTCCTGCTCTGCTTTGATTACTGTATAATCTTTCTCTAGATGTCTTCAGTTTGCCATATTAGTTGGTGAAGTTTCTTACTTTGACATACTGTGCCTGCTCAAACATTCACCTCTGTTTCCTTTTCAGAAAACTCTATGTGATGTAATTCTGGTGGTGTCAGATAGGAACATCCCAGCTCATCGAGTTGTCCTTGCAGCTGCGAGCCACTTTTTCAGTCTGATGTTTACCAGTGAGTTTATTTACCATCAGTTCAGTAGATCCACAAATCAGTAATATTTCTCCTCACTGTGTTGCCCAATCAATGAAATAATCCGTAATGCTGTGCTCTGCTTTTTTTTCCTGGTAGCAAATATGCTTGAATCAAAGTCTTACGAAGTTGAACTCAAAGATGCAGAACCTGATATAATTGAACTGCTGGTGGAGTTTGCATATACTGCAAGGTGGGTAAAATAAGAGCTCTGTGACATTACCCTGCTTGGGGGGCGTTATATAAATGCAAGTTGTTGTTGAATAGTTCAGTCTTCAAAAACATTGCTTTTTGTATGCTGGGATTTACTGGTAGCCAGTTCGCTCACGGCAATTTCCTATAAACAGCCATGGAGTTAATTAACCAATTGTATTTGGGGGATAGTCGGCCAGGACACCGCGAGAAATTCCCTTCTCTTTTTGGTAATAATAATACTTGCATTTGATATAGCGCCTTATCACATCTTTGAGACGTTTCAAAGCTCTTCACACAATATATTGTAAAGTGAATTGACTGTATATTTTGTGGACAAAACGCAGCAGCGAATTGCACGCAACAATGTCCCACAAACAATTGAGTGACCAAATTATTTTTATTTTGAACGAATTGTTACCCCCGGAAAAGCGATCCGCCAATCGACTAACAACTAGGTTCCTGCTTAATGCTAGGTAAACTGAGGTGTGTGGAGTAAGGAAACTTGCCATAATGTTTGTCCCTGCTGGGAATCGAACCCAGAGTCCTAGGTTTGAGAAATGATGGAAGCGCATTCTCTAATCACTAAGCTACAGGACTCCACGCTACAGATTAGTGTGATTGGATCTTTAACATCCACATGAAACAGACAGACTGACCTCAGTTTCACGTTTCATCTGAAGGATGGCACCTCCAACAATGCAGCACACCCCCAGTACTGCATTGGAGTGTCAGCCTGGACTATATGAGCTCAAAGGCTTGAACTCAAAGGCGAGAATGCTATCAATTAAGGCAAGCTGAAACTGCTACATCCAATTCTATAAATCTTGAAGAAAGAGAACAAATCAAGTAGATTGCTTCAAAGCTCCAGTGATCTGAGGCTCATTCAGTATGTTTTCACTGCACTGTACCACCAAGTGGTAGAAAATTTTGATTATTTTTTAATATATATTTACAGGATCTCTGTTAACAGCAACAATGTTCAATCGCTGTTGGATGCAGCAAACCAGTATCAGATTGAACCAGTGAAGAAAATGTGTGTTGAGTTCCTCAAAGAGCAAATTGATGCTTCCAATTGTTTGGGTATGTTGTTGATTTGTATGTGGAAAGTATTGTATAATCATTGTACTGATGATAAGCAATGTAACAGTGCATCTTTCAAACCTTCAATCCTGCTATGTGGCTTTCTCCTGTGTCTCTATTCTCTTATATGTGACAAAATTAACAAAAAAATTAACATTGTGTCTGATGACCTTGGGATACATACTGAAGGAGAAAATTTATAAAATCTGGCAACATTTGGCTACTGAGTTTTTTGATGTTTTCTTTGATTTAACATTAGCAAAATATTTTCCTTTGCATTATTATTAATGACACGTATTAATTATTAATTTGAATTATTATTAATAATTATGAATATTATTAATTAATATTGTTAATACTTGTTATTAATACTAATAATAGCAACTTTGGCACAGCCTTCTGATGTGAAGGTGCTATATAAATGTAACATTTTATTGTAATAATAATCCTTGCATTTGATATAACACCTTATCACTTTGTTGAGATGGCTCAGAGCGTATCACAATACACTGTAACGTGGTGTGTGATTGTGCATATTTTGTGGACGAAACATAGTGTCTTTGAGGTGAGAGTGGATAGACCATTGGTCCATGCAGCCTACCCATTCAGCTTCTCAGAAGATTTTTTTGACATGTATATTTCATTATATATTAAATCTATGCAATTTATTGTTATTTTTTGAAACCTTTTATTGTTCCTTGTTTCATCACGTGTAATTGGAACGTGTACGTATGCCCATCACCCATTTACTTTTTAAAAAATCCTGTTTATTTTTGTTGTCCTCGCTTTGAAGCTATAAACCGGTGACACTTGTTACAGAAGCAATGGGGTTAATCTCTTCACAGGGCTGCTCAATGATATGATTTGGTCACTGGTTCAGCAAAGCTGATGCTGTCAGTTACTTCATATGCCTGTGATAGGGGAGGGGGCTAAACATTTTATTAATCTCTCCCTAACATTTTAGCCTCCAGATTCTAAGCAACTGGTTATGCTGTCTTGTATAGTCATGAAAATCAATTATTGTTTATTTAAATATTGCTTTTTCTTTTAAAAAATAAATACTAAAAATGTAGTATTTCAAGGATTTATACGGTTATGTAACTTTGGATTTTTAGACTGGATTGGTAGAAAGTAGCTTGTTGCTACAGATTCAATACATCTGCATACTTCTATTCTAAAAAACAGCCTTTTAGATTAAATATTTAATTCTATGTGAATTTTAGGCATGTGTAATTAAAGATTTAAAACCTCACATTGTCAATTAAAGGTTTCAAAGGAATATTCTCCCCTCCAGAGGTAGAATGACATATGTAGTGTTGTCTCAGCACCCAGTCTAAAAATACATGAATTTCTGTTAGCGTCTTTAATTATATAACATTGTATTCATTTGTGATTGGAATTAGAGCTTATTTTTGTTCTGTAGTCATTTTTATTTTGGATGAATGGATGTATTGGGCAAAATATTCACTGCTTGTGTTTTGTTCATAGGAATAAGTGTGTTGGCAGAATGCCTTGATTGCCCAGAGCTGAAGACTTCAGCCGATGCTTTCATCCATCAGCATTTCACTGAGGTTTACAAAACCGACGAGTTTCTGCAGCTGGATGTCAAAAGGGTGACACACCTGCTAAAGCAAGATGCACTGACTGTTCGAGCAGAAGACCAGGTACTAACAGGTCATGTTCACCTGCTTTTCTTAAGCATATACATGGCAGGATGTTTGGCAATCCTATATTGGCACTGGAAGGTGCAAAGAGGGAACTAATCATTGGANTTTTTTTCCAACAACACCAACTTGCACTTGTATGGCGCCTTTCATGTAGTTAAACATTTCAAAGCGCTTTATAGAGAATAAGCCAAAGAAGTATGCTTAGGAGGGTTTTGAAAGTTATAATAATAGTGATAATAATTCTTGCATTTGGCATAGTGCCTTTCACATTGGAAGGATGTCTCAAAGCACTTCATAGGATTTTACTGTAAAGTGGAGTGGCTGTATTTGTAGGTCAATGCAGCAGCCCTTTTGAGCACAGGAATGCCTCACAAACAATCATGAAGTGATTGACTAATTTTATTTGGGAGATTGTTGGCCATGCCCTGGGAGAAACTACTTTCTGGATTTTTAATCGTTTACCTGAACAAGGAGACAGGTCCTCAGTTTAACAGAACTTCAAGCAATGTAGCGCTTCCCCTGAACTGCATTTGAGTGTCCATCTACTCTGCCCTCAAAGTCCCAATTTTGATCTTGATCTGAGGTGAGAGTGGTATCAGCTGAGTTAGCCTGACATTTAGACACTGTGAGAGGACACTTGGATGTAGTGTAAAGTTTACTGATTTGCAGCACTTTGTTTCCATTCCACATCAGGTGTATGACGCAGCAGTCCGGTGGCTGAAGTACGACGAACCCAATCGACAGCTGTATATGGTTGACATTTTGGCAAAAGTCAGATTTCCCCTCATCTCTAAGAATCTCTTAAGTAAAACTGTCCAAGCAGAATCACTCATACAGGACAATCCAGAGTGTCTCAAAATGGTTATCAGTAAGTATGTAATTGCTATTTTTTCTTAAATCACAGGTAGACTCAGTGCGCTAACATTCTGCATTTGGTCACTTCAAAATATTTGCCCAACATACGATATCCTGAGCTCTACTGAGATGAGACTTTGACTAAATTGTATTTTCTTTGCAAACCCTTACAGACACATTTAGCTTGGGATGGTGCTAGGTGAATTATGGTTATAATAATATTAATAATAATAATCCTTGCATTTGATATAGCACCTTATCATGTCTTTGAGACGTCTCAAAGCGCTTCACAGAATATACTGTGAAGTGAATTCACTTTATATTTTGCATATTATGTGATCTGTAAGTGTTTCTGTCCGTAGGTGGGATGCGGTACCATCTTCTGTCTCCAGAGGACAGGGAAGAGTTGGGAGAAAGTACCCGACCACGGCAAAAGAAACATGATTATCGGATTGCATTGTTTGGTGGGTCTCAGCCACAGTCTTGCCGCTACTTTAACCCTAAAGTAAGTGTGAAAATCCATGACGTAACCCACAAATTTCAGTTCTAAATGACAGTGGTTTTGTGAGTTAGAAATGTTATTGTCTTCACAGGACTATGCTTGGACAGACATTCGTTGCCCGTTTGAGAAACGTCGGGATGCAGCCTGTGTCTTCTGGGACAATGTGGTTTATATTTTGGGAGGCTCACAGCTCTTTCCTATCAAGCGGATGGACTGTTACAATGTTGCTAAAGATAGCTGGTACTCCAAGCTGGGCCCACCCACCCCTCGAGACAGCCTTGCTGCCTGTGCTGCCGAGGGCAAGATTTACACATCCGGAGGCTCTGAAGTTGGTGAGTTAATAACCACATTGTTTAATGAATGCTCCGTACAAGGGACACCTTCCCACTCCCCCATTAGACACCGCTCTTAAAGTCTCCTGTTCCCGATGACTGTTCTGTAATTCTTCTACATTCTAGTTAATAAAAAATCATTGATTTTATTTTTCTTCCTCTCTTTAGGAAATTCTGCCCTGTATCTGTTTGAGTGCTATGACACAAGAACAGAGAATTGGCACACCAAGCCCAGCATGCTGACCCCTCGATGCAGCCATGGCATGGTGGAGGCTAAAGGCCTCATCTATGTGTGTGGTGGAAGTTTAGGAAACAACGTGTCTGGAAGAGTCCTGAATTCCTGTGAAGTTTATAATCCTGCCACTGAATCGTAAGTACCTGTACCTGCAAAACCTAGAATCTCACTGTAGTCACTTCAAAGTTACTCTGGTTACTAAAACGTATATTTTCCCTGTAACAAAATGTATTTCCCTAACTGTATGTGCACATGATGCTTATGATAATGAGATCGGGTAGAGTTTGATGTGTCCTTTCCAAACAAGCGAAATACACCAGTTTATGTGCCAGCCATTCACAACTCAACCAGCCTACAATTGTTAGACTTTGGCTGTTTCTAGTGTTCACAGAATTGGAGAATTTAAATGAGTGGATGAGCAGTGCGCTCAACTGATGTAATGTGGGTTGGTAACATTTTCAGAAGAAAATCTTGAAACAGTTTAGGAGGGATTTGCTTAAACCTGGAGTAATCTCTGCATTTTAAAAACATGTTCAATCACATTAAGATACTATTGGTTTGGGAAAGGCAGAATGAATATGTGCCGGTCATGTGCCGTCATGTACTTATGTGGTGCGTTTGTGAGGAAAGCAATGTTGAGGGAGAGAAGGAATCTTATAAGAGTACCCGGCCATATGTGAATGCTATGTAAATAGACATGATTGTTAAAACCATTGACTCAACTATGAAGTTTCCTGTCCTCATTCCACCCCCCCTCCCCCCTTAAATCTGACATAGAACTACAATTCAGTTGGATGAAGCACTTTGAGCCTTCCTTCCAATGTGAAAGGTGCCATTATAAATGTTAATTGTTGTTGCATTGAATGAATTGGAAATAATTGGTGAGGGAAAGCAACCTGTTAATTTTGTATTCTTGTTATTATCCGACAGGTGGACAGAACTTGCAGCAATGCTTGAGGCCAGAAAGAACCATGGATTAGTGTTTGTAAATGATAGAATCTATGCTATCGGCGGCCAAAACGGACTTGGTATGTCTGCTTTGTTTATACCCTCTGTATAACAATGATTGTGAATGTCACGTCATTGATACGCGGGAATTGCCCTGTGAGTGGTCTCAAAAAAGGCAACATCTATCTTTTTACGACAACTCTCAACCAAGAAGAGAATTAAGTTTCAATTTAATGATGGTTAAGATGACCTAGAATCCTAGATAAACAAACATATTATTCTTTTCATACATTCTGGGAACAGTAACATTGCTTGGTTGTATCATATAGTCGTGGTATAAAATGGTATAAATTTGGCCCATCTATGTGCTTCTGCGGCAAAGTTATGTTAGTTACAAAACACTATTTGTTGTTTCAGCAAATCTTTTAGTGTTTACATTTGATCACTGGACTATAAAGCCACTACACTTACAGCAGTGTGGTCCAACAGGCGACCCACAGGTTGCATCCGGCCCTGCGAGTGACTTTATCCGGCTCAAGACCATTTCCAACATTACAACTTCTGCTCCCTCCCTCCCTGGTAAACATCCTCCCAGGGCAGTGGCAGGAGCAGGGGTTTGGGGAGATGCAGTGCAGAGAGTGAAAATAATATCGACCATTATTGCAGTTTGTCAGGAAAACAAGCGCATCTCTTACCAATTATCAGCCCCTGTCACTGCAGATAGTGAACTGCGCAGCTGAGGGGGAGAGAGAATGAGGGAGGAGGAGAGAGAGGGGAGAGGAAAAGATACTGATAGAGAGAGAGAGCATGCGTGAGAGAAGCAGAGAGTGAATGACAGAGAAGTGGGGAGAGAGAGTGTGAGGGAGGGGAGAGAAAGAAACAGCAACTTGCACTTATATAGCGCCCTCCGCGCAGGGTAGCGTCTCAGAGAGGGAGGGATTGAGAGAGTGAGTGTGAGGGGGAGAGAGTGATGGAGAGAGTGGAGGAGAGAGAGTGTGTGTGAGAGAGAGTGAGCAGGGGGTGGGGAGATTGAGAGAGAGTGATTGACAAAGGGGTAAAGAGAGAGTGATTGTGAGAGAGGACAGACGGAGTGACGTGCAGTTTCCTCACAAAGCTCCCCCTTCCCCCAGTGAAAAACTCCTCTACGTCCTTCATTTCCCCCTCCCCACCCTCCCTCTGCGACCTCCCAACCCGGCCGTTCCATTTGTAGAACAAACATGTCCCCTGGCTTGCTTCATGCCCCCACCCTCAGTCCATTTGCCCCACCATCGCCACTTTACCCCATTATATCTGGAGCTCCATTCTTGGAGTCCCTCCGACTCCCTCCCCTCTTTTAAGGCACATCAAGACTTAATTCTTTGAGCTCACTTTTAGTCATCTTTTCCCCTCCCATCCCACCTCCCTCTGCTTCCACCCCCAGCTCAGGTGCCCAGCCGGCAGTGTCAAGCCAAGACTCTGTGTAAATGTTATTATGTTTCTGGAAGAGAAACACAAAATATTACTAATCCAGCCCAAAGACCTTTCTCAAATAGGGATTCCAGCCCACGGCAGCCAAAAGGTTGTACCACCCAACTTTACAGTAAATGTTGTTGAACATTGAGTCTCTCCCCACCTGAAAGACACTATTATCAAATGCAAGAATTAATTATCAAAGATGATTTATTTATTTGTACTGAGCAAGAAAATGTAATTGATCATTGTGCATTTTTGTTCCAGGTGGGCTGGATTCCATAGAATATTATGATATTAAAACAAATGACTGGAAAATGGTATCAACGATGCCCTGGAAAGGGGTGACTGTTAAATGTGCAGCAGTTGGCTTCATAATCTATGTCTTGGCTGGTTTCCAGGGTGTTGGCCGATTGGGCCATATTTTGGAGTATAACACTGAAGTAGACAAATGGACAACTAACTCCAAGGTCCGTGCTTTCCCTGTGACCAGCTGTCTTATATGTGTGGTCGACACGTGTGGTGCTAATGAAGAGAAACTCGAAACCTAAAGGAAAGAGGAAAATGCAGCAGAGCTTCAGAGGATGGTGTCTGTCGAAATTGCTTGTGCTGCCTAAAACTGTTATTCAGAGAGATTTCCTGTTTCCTTCAAGGTTTCTTCTTGTGACGCTACTATTCTGACTTATTTTCCAAGAATTTCTAAGGTTAGCTGTTGAATGTTGCAGCAATTTTGTTTCAATTGCTTTTTTAAAAAAAAGGTTATTTTCAGTAGCTCAACATTAGAACTTGGGAAACTTGTGATTTTGACTTCAATTCTGATTTCACATAAAATCTCACCTCTGTATGGTAGAGGGAGTAAGTAATAGTTTTTTTAAAAACAAATGTTTGAAAATTGTATTTTTGAATGTTAAAATGGGCATTCAGAGGTGAAGGCTCTTTTATAACTGGATGGCCCAAGTGGCGATTAAAATATTTTTGAGTGGGGATAATGTCTTAACTTATGAAACTGAAAGAATAAATTGACCCTTGATTATCAGATCCATATGAGGAATATTTTGTTGATGACTCATAAATAGCACTACAGGTAGGTAGTGATAGTTAACATATAATTAGAATTTTTCATCCTGCTGCCCCTCTTCTCTTCAACGTTACTTTTCCTACATTGGGCTAGGAAAAACATGGATGTTGCTGCTGTGTTACAAGTGATCGCCGTACAGAGTCGGTTCCTAGAACGCTATGCTTATTTCTGCCACTGCGTGCCAGTGCATATATCTTACATAAAGGCTCGGATTTTTAAAAAGCATTTTTAAAAAAAATGAAATAGGGCTATAAAGAAAATCAGAATGGCCGGTAGAGAATCATTCTGCATTTTTATTTCTGAGACTTGGATTTGCATTCAGCCCAGACTGATTAGGTGAAAGTCTCCCCTCTTTGAGAGCTACAAAGAATCTAAAATGAAATGAGTTTGAGCGGTTTCTCCACTCAGCCCCTTTAGTAATTAAGTTAACAGTTCAGTATCCTGCCTTGAATTGGTACTATTCCTGACCTGGGATGCTAATTGAATAATAAGGGAAAACATTTTTAATTTCCATCTAAAATTAACAAATTTTGACTAAGCATTGTCGCAGTCTGTCAGTCAGTTTATTGTTATTGCAAGCTATTTTTTAAAAAGTACCATTTTGAGAGGAAGGAATGAGATGCATTTTATAGACTTCTCTGTTCTGCTCAAGTTTGACTCATTGGATTTGCCGTGTATTGCCTGACACACATATATATATATATATATATATAGAGAGAGAGAGAGAGAGAGAGATAATTGAGCACACTATGTTCCTTCAACAAGCGCACTGAGACCCTACCCTGCGTGGAGTGCGCTATATAAGTCCAAGTTGTTGTTGCTGCTTTGATGCTAAAGTAAAAGTGAACAAACTGAGAAGGGAAAATGCAACATCCTCTTAACTATTTTTAAAAACATTTTTTTAAATTTCTGTTAATTTGACAATAAATTGAAGCTCTCCCAACAATGCTCTGTCAGTGAGTAAAACAAACCAGATGTTGGGATTTATCAAAAGATCAATAGCAAGCCAAAATAGTGGGGTAATCCTGCCACTGTATAAATCATTGGTGAGGCCATACTTAGAGTACTGTGTACAGTTCTGGTCGCCACAGTACAAAAAGGATATTGGAGAAATCGTGAAGATACAAAGGAGTGCAACCAAAATGGTTGAGGGAATGGACTAAGTAAAGGAACGACTAAGTAAATTGGGCATGTTCATGCTCGAAAAGAGATTGAGAGGTGACATAATTGCTGTCTTTAAGATTCTAAAGTGGCAAGACAATATAGATCATGACAGGCTGTTTCAACTTGTCCAGATTAGTAAAACCAGAAGGCACGGCCTGCAATTGAAGGGGGGTAAATTCGGAACAAATCTACGCAAACACTATTTCAGTGAGCAAATAGTGAACCTGTGGAACAGACGGTTGAAACAAAAAATGTTGATTCTTTCAAACACAGATTAGATAGTTTTCTTTTAGGAAATAACATTATGGGATATAGTACATAGGTAGTTCGGGACATGTGTGCACGCGACTGCCAGGAAGATGGAAGGCAAACTAGATGGACCTTGGTCTTTTTCGCCTAGCATTTCTTATGTTTTTATATGACCTGCCTGAGGTTGATAGCAACACAGTTATAATAATAATCCTTGCATTTGATATAGCGCCTTATTACGTCTTTGAGATGTCTCAAAGCGCTTCACAGAATATACTATAAAGTGAATTGATTGTATATTTAGTGGGTGAAACGCGGCAGCCAATTATGCACAGCAGTGTCCCACAAACAGTCGTGGATTGAAGTGACCAATTTATTAATTTTTTTTGAAGGAATTATTTCCCCCGGAAAAGCGATCTGCCAATCGACTAACAACCGGGTTCCTACTTACTGCTAGGTAAACAGAGCCGTGTGAAGTAAGGAAACTTGCCCAACATTTTGATCTGCTGGGAATCAAACCCAGGTCTCTCGCATGCGAGGCAAGTGCTCTAACCACTGAGCTACAGGACTCCATATGAGACCTCATTACTGTAAACTCATCATTGTGCCAGCAGGTAAGTTCTGATGAAACATTCATTCTATTAAATCGATTGATTTTGATGACTTTTGTTTTTTCTGCCCCTTCCTTCAATTTTTTTGAGAGACTTTACCCAACCCCACAAGTCTTGTCTGGCTTATGCAGTTCTACTTTGCTGATATTCAGAGGGTCACAAGTCTACAGTAAGAGTATGAATTTTAATTTTAGTGATCAGACCCTGTGTCTGATGCTATTTGTATCTATAACAGAGATCTGAGCTAATTAATATTTTTCATTAGACAAGTTGCAGCTAATCTCCCACTGTTTACTTTTTGCAAAAATGTTTGTGGGGTAAATAATCAAGTATTATTAGCATGGCATAAAGTGAAAACCTGTTGGAATCCAATTGGATAGGATTTATACAGCACTTGAAACCAGTACTGTATTTAGTTATTCTTTAAACTAAAGAGATTGTGTGCGTTGCGTGGATCCTGTATTAGAACCCCATCCAATTAACAGTTCAGTATTAAAGATTTATGTTGCTAATCTCCATTTAAGTTGAAATAAGTTATTATTTAAGAACAACATGAGATTGTGTTTGAAACCAACCTGTTAAATGGAGAAATGCCTAACGCATTAAATGTTTTACCACGTGATAACCTCAAGAAATGAGATTAGAATTGACTGTTAAAATCCTGTTCATTTACACTATTAAATGTTGTGCCTCTTTTACTATTGAAACTTTTGTATTATAAGCATTGCGGAAGAAGGGTCCAGCAACCAAACATGTTCAGTCACATTCATTTCAAGGTTAACCAGCTACTTCTACATTATCGGCAGGACTGCTGGCAGACTATGGTCTAAAGGAAGCACAAATTCCCTTTTCAATTAAGATTTTTTTTGGTTGTGGGGAACGCACATCTCAATTTTAGATTCTTCTGTGCACTTTCATGTCATGCATTATTTGCAGCCAAGGCAGTGAGAGAGCCATCTACTCCCAGATCTCTCTGAATCTAGCCCTAGGGGGTGGATCATAGGTGATTACATCTGATTTATATATCTGAAGCATCTTGCCTCCATGTGATTTCCTCTCCTTTCCTAACAACGCGACTGTGATTGGTAACTTCCCAAGTGGAGAGTATTGAGTGTACACTACACCTAGCTTAATAATAATGCTGTAAGATATTTGTGCCTAACTTTTATCCTACAAAATTTAATGTTTGAAATTGGGAACCTGTTGCTCCAAAACTAGAGATGCTTCAAGAGAAAAGCTTTTGAACATGTGAACATTATTTCATTTACAGTATCCAGGTCATAAAGAACTGATCTGAATGGATTGTGTTTACTGGAACTGTCTGATCAGTTCTTCAAAATTGATAATGTTTGCAATGCAGCCTTACTCCATTTCAGAGGAAACTTATTGTATGGATTCTGCTCTTTCCCAATTTCTTGTCAATAAATTGCTATTATGTGCAAGCTGTTTCTCTTTGCTAAAATGATCTTATTGAGGTGCAGTGTACCTGAATGGAAATGATTTTGCACTATTTTATTCCATTTTGTCAATTATATAATTCAACTGTCTTAATAAAGTTTGCTTTTATTTTTAAAATTAAACCACAGTTGTGTGTTGTCTGGGATATTTTCCTTTTAAATACAGAAATGGCTTCTGTAATATAAACCTTGTGTGTCAGCCTGGCTCAGTTGGTTAGCACTATTGCCTCATTGAATCAAAGGGTTGTGGGTTCAAGCCCCACATTGGGACTTGGAACCCATGTAGTCTAGACTAGTGATGACCAACCTTTTGCTAAGGTGTACCACTGTGTGAGCTCAAGACATATCGCTGTGCCACTAAAAAATATAATAAATTTGGAAAGATAATATTACTGGAAAAGAAAGATGCATTTATTAAGAAATTCACAATAAAATATCAAACAAGTTACTTAATCAGGCTTCTGAATTTGTTTTTTGTTCATGATATCTTCAATATTTGGATTCAGTATTGAGCACACCAGTAGAAAAAAACTATTAAGGTGATCATCTGTTAGTTTGGAACGGTATTTTTTATGAAGTTCATAGTGGAAAAGGACTGCTCACAGGTGTAGGTTGATCTGAATCTGCACATATGTTGAAGAGCATGGCCATGCAATTTAGGAAAATCACTCTTAGGACGAATTTCCAAAACAACTTCAAGTCCTGGCTTACTGGAGAAGCACACATTTCTTTGAATTTGCTATGTAGGCCTGAATGATTTGTAAGTTTCAAAATTTCCAACTGCATTTCTGGTGGATAATGTCCAACCTCAGTGTCCAAAAGAGAATAAGGGTTGGCGCAAAGTGCTATATTGTCTTCTTTAAAATCTTGAAAATGGGCTTCAAAGGAATTAATTAGTGAAGAAATCAGATTCTGATTTTTTTAATTGATGATAACGAAATTGATGATGCTCTCCCTTTCTGTTGCCCCTCACTGCTGCCCTTCGCTGCTGCCCCTCACGTGCCAGTACCAAGAGCATGCCTTGCCACCATGTGGCATGCGCGCCGCTGGTTGGCCAACATTAGTTGAGACTGTGCCACTAAAAAATATAATAAATTTGGAAAGATGTTACTGTAATGCATTGTCAGAGGTGCCATCCTTCAGATGAGATGTTAAACTGAGGTCCTGTCTGCTTGACCAGGTGGATGTTAAAGATCCCATGAAAAGAGAAGGGAGTTTCTCCCCATGTCTAGCCAACAACCCCCTAAATAAAATTGGGTACTCACTCCATGACTGTTTGTGGGACATTGCTGCGCGCATATTGGCTGCAATGTTCACCCACAAAATACACACAGTCACACCACTTTACAATATATGCTGTGAAGTGCTTTGAGATGTCTTGATGACATAAGACTTCATCAAATGCAAGGTTTATTATATAAACCGGAATTAATACTATTAATAATTGACAAATAACTTTTTGTTTTTGAAAAAGTTATTTTTATTATCTCCCTGATCTTCCCACAATACAAACTATCTACATTTAAGTATGTAACCTACCATCTTTGGAAACAACAGCTAGGGAGTGAACAGAGTGACATTTGATTTCCTCTTCCTTCACTCATATTCACTACCCCTCTACTTGGACAGAAGCACCTGGCTTAGGACTTCTTGCAACAGCTGCAGTTGACAGCTCATCAGAATAGGGATTTACTGACACCTTCCAAACACGGTGATTAAGTGCAGAAGAGACTGGAACCAGAGCTTTTCCCTCTCCATTTTATTGTGGGTTCTGTTTTCATACATGCCTATCACCTAGATCTGGCCACTCTGAGGATGAGTAGGCTATTCTATCCATGGGGGCATCTCAACTTGGTCGGTTTGCTCAAATCTATGTCAACTATGGGTGCTGGTAAAAAAAAAATATTCTTTCGGGTGGCTAAGTTGAGCAATGTTCTACTCATACACCCTGACTGCATTTTGCGGAAGACTGCGAAGTGTGTATGAGATTATTTGTGTGTGTGTATGTCCCATCATGAGATCCAACTCCCGCTCACTCAGCTCACTGATGACTACACTCGCACTACTTTACATCCTGTTACACACCTCACAGAGCAGCGCCCCCTCTCCAGCCACAACATCCCTTTAGCCAAAACTGGAGAAAAGTTGGATTGTTGGTCTGAGCTCTCTTGGCCCTCACTACTTGCCACCTATGACCCTAATGCCCTGCTCACCATACTCCCCAGCTCTTTTGTACACAGGATGCAAACTCCCCTGCACCTGGCTCCACAAGACTCACCCCTGTCCTTGCTCAGCTCCATTGGTTCTCATCCCCTCGAGGATTGGTTTCAAGATCCTCATTCTCACCTTCCATGGTTTTGCCCCAACCTACTTCTGCCAATGCTTTCAACTCTGAGACTTGATAGGTTATGAATCCACTTCAACTAGCAGTTTCTCAATTCTCCTTTCTACTCCACATGACCCACTCTGCCTTCCCCCACCTCCACAACATCGCCCAGCTCCATCATTGTTTCACTCTGCAGGCCTCCGAGACTCTCATAACATCGAGGCTTGACTATGCAAACTCCCTGTTTGTCGGCCCCCCCCAACTCCTCTTTCCATAGGCTGCAGATCATCCAGCAGCCCGTATCCTCTCCCACACCAGGCTCCATGACCCTATCACTCCCATCCTCGCCCGACTCCACTGGCTTCCCATCACACAGAGGATACAGTTCAAGATCTTGGTCCTCAGCTTCAAAGCCCTTCATGCCCTCGCTCCGCTCAGTGGGCTCCGGCCTGCTTCATGTCCCCCGCATCAAGACCCATCTCAAGACCCTCCTCTTTGACCTTCGATCAACCCTCCTTACCCCCCCTGCCCTCCACCCTCCCTGATCCCGATCCCCAGCTCGCGTCCAAAACACTGACTGTCCAACACCTTGGGGTGACCTCCCGATATGAAAGACGCTATACAAATGTAACTTTCAAAGTGCTTTCAAAGTGCTTCACAGAATAAGCTATAAAGTGAATTGACTGTATATTTGTGGGTGAAACCCGGTAGCCAACAGCGCATTGTCACGGTTACCCTGTTCTTGTAACTCTCAGTAAAATGTAAACAACATATATATATTATTGATATATAATATGGTTTAAGCCTGGCCCTTTAATTAGATTTTGGTTGAGGAAAAGCCTTGCAAACGGTTTAGTTGCAAAAGCTGTTTGCAGAACAGGAGACGCCCCAATAGCCCCAACACCTGGGCTGGAGGTGGGTTTGATTGACAGGCAAACGGCCTGGAAAGTCACGTGGACGCTCGCGCGGGGGAAAAAGCCCTCGAATGCGTGACACGTGGTGGGCGGAGCCACACGTATCGCGTCATACGGTGGGCGGAGCCACATGCCTATAAAAGGCAATGTTCGGGCTGCCTCGTGGTGGTCAGTGTGTTAGGGCTGAGCTGTGCAGCACTGCTGTCTGTGCCAGTCAGGTTGGTTTCATTACCTTATACTAATGTAATGTTGTGCTGCTAGTTGTATGAGGCAGTTGAATTTGATCCCATTGTTGTGTTTCTTATCTGCAGGGTGGCCGAGGCCAGGGTTACTGGGTCGTAATAAAGAGCTGTTGTGTTGACCGGTTGTCTTCTCGGTAAATGTCTAAGACAAGAATAGGAGTAAATCACTTTAAAGAGCAGCTGTCGACATCTGAGTTCTGGTAGTGCGGACAGATCCTGATTCGACATCCCAATTACCGGGCATTGCAGTTAACCAGGAATACCTGTGAGTGACTTGACTTTGACTTGGTTGAGACACCTTTGAGCAGGGACTCCCACTGACAGGGATAGAAAAGAGCAGAGGCCACTTAGTACGTAAGCATTACTAAAACTCACAAGTACAACAAGGAGTGAGAACCGTCGCAGTACAGCAGTGTCCCACAAACAGTTGTGGATTGAGTGACTGATTAATTATTGTTTTTTTCTTGATGGATTATTATCAAGTGTGTGGAGTAATGAAAATTGCCCAAGGAAAGGGACCACCATTGTTAGGACTGATAATGGTACAAGACAAATGGCCTCAGAGAGATAGGAGTTTTCATAGACTTTCCTGCAGTCTGTAGGTTAATGGTAACACAGATGACCTGCACACTCAGCCTGATTGAAGAGCAGGCAGGCAGGCCGGCTTCGGTTGTAGGCGACCATGTTATATCTGGAGGGAGGCTGCTTTGGTTATTGATGTCCTAAGGGCTCAGTTGCTTCAGCACCTAGTTACTGTGAATTTTTTTGGGTTGTGCAGTTTAAAGTCAATTGCTTGTTTGTCAACTATGACTGGAGTTACTGTATCTCTTTCCTGAAAAACAACCTCGAGAATTGCATAGCAATTCTGAATTCATTATTACAGTTCATAGAATTGTACAGCATTATAACATTCATTCAGCCCAACTAGTCTGTAGACTATAACAAATAGAACCCACATGAGTTTCAACTGAACCCTAATTCCCTCGCCCTGGCACCTGCTTGCATACCCCACCAGCCTGCTTCATGTTCCCTCCACCTTGCCCGCTCTACCATTGCGGTCGGAACTTCAAGCCTACTCCATCCCAGAGTCACTTTGCCTTGCACCTTCCCTCACCTTCAAGGATGGTCTTAATCTTCCTCTTTGACTGCAACTTCAATCATCTTTACTCCTCCCCCCTCCCTCCCCCCCCTTAGACCCCACCCCCCCCTTAGCCCCTACCCCTCCTGAATGCAATCCCCAGAATCCCTATCTTGGGTGCAAACACTTCCAATGCCTTGGATGTCCTCCCAATGTGAAAGGCCTTGTATAAATGCATTTTGTTGTTGTCTCAATCTCCTCCAAATTCCCTAATGCCTTTTCCAAAACCCTCATGTATGCAGTTGATCCAATGCTTCCAATGGCACCTTGCCTAAACTTTCAGTATTTAACAAAAAAATCAATTGCCTTATTTGCAAATATCCACACATCTCACTTTACAGTGTAGAACAACAACTTGCATTTGTATGGTGCCTATTACGCAGGATAGTGTCCCGGAGCGCTTGGATTCGGTACAGAGGGGGAAAAGTTGCAGTATAGTATAACAATATAATCATCCTTGGATTTAATAAAGCACCTTATCATGTCTTTGAGATGTCTCAAAGCGCTTCACAGAATATACTGTAAAGTGTATTTACTGTATATTTTGTGGGTGAAGCACAGCAGCCAGTTGCACACAGCAGTATCCCACAAACATTCGTGAATTGAGTGATCAAATTATTTTTTTGAAGGGATTATTACCACCGAAAAAGCATGATCTGAAAATGCGTTCCTGCTTACTGCTAGGTAAACAGAGGCGCTTGGAGTAAGGAAACTTGCCCAACGTTTCGTCCTGCCCGGGAATCGAACCCAGGTCTCTCGCTTGAAAGGTGAATGCTCTAGACACAGAGCTGCAGGACTCCACAATGCATGCGTTGCAGAGCCCAGTGCGTTGCTTTTGATGCAAGCACCGATACCTGGTGGCTGCCGTTCCAGCACCCACTTCATCACCTCCCTGTGTGATTGTTACAAAACTCTGGCTTGTGAGTTTCTCATCTGATATTGTGTGAAGCGCTTTGAGACGTCTCGAAGACATGATAAGACGCTATAATCAAATGCAAGGATTATAATATTATTTGTGGGTATCCTCTTCCCCCCTCCTCTCTCTTCCTCAACAATGACAAGCTTCACAGGTTCACCACTAGGGGCGCTGGCCCCGCTCGCCGTGATGTCATCATCACGCGCCAAGGTCCGGATTCCCTTTTATTAGATCGATATATTTTTTAAAAAAATAAGGAATATTAACAAGTTGGGAGCTGGCTGCAACAGCCGGGTTTAGCGCTCGATCAACGTGGGCTTCACCGAGCCAAACTGGCGACAAGTTTCCCAGCCACGAGCCCGCGCGGCTCCGACCGCGTTTGTTAATGCACGATCCGGGGCCCTGAGCCGGCGGGGCCCCGGCGCCGCCCCGGCCTGTGGGCAGCGGGCGCGGCGACGGTGACGTCACACAGGTTGCCCGGAGATGCCGGTGTGTCGCTTCTTTCTCGAGGGCCGCTGCCACTTCGGGGACAAGTGCTGGAACCAGCACCCGCGGGGGGCAGCCAATCAGCAACCCCGAGACAGCCAGCACCCCAGAGACAGCCAGCACCCAGCAGGTAACACACACACAGCACCCAATCAGCAACCCCGACACAGCCAGCACCCCACAGCCAGCACCCCCACCCCACCCACAGCCAGCACCCCCCACCCCACCCCACAGCCAGCACCCCCACCCCACCCCACAGCCAGCACCCCCCACCCCACCCCACAGCCAGCACCCCCCACCCACAGCCAGCACCCCCCACCCCACCCACAGCCAGCACCCCCCACCCCACCCCACAGCCAGCACCCCCCACCCCACCCCACAGCCAGCACCCCCCACCCCCACCCCACAGCCAGCACCCCCACCCCCACCACAGCCAGCACCCCCCACCCCACCCCACAGCCAGCACCCCCACCCACCCCCACCCCACAGCCAGCACCCCCACCCACCCCACAGCCAGCACCCCCCCACCCACCCACAGCCAGCACCCCACCCCACCCCACAGCCAGCACCCCCCCACCCCACCCCACAGCCAGCACCCCCCACCCCACCCACCCCACAGCCAGCACCCAGCACACCACAGCCAGCACCCCCACCCACCCCCCAGCCAGCACCCCCCACCCCACCCCACAGCCAGCACCCCCCCACCCCCACCCCACAGCCAGCACCCCCCACCCCACCACCCCACAGCCAGCACCCCCCACCCCACCCCACAGCCAGCACCCCCCACCCCACCCCACAGCCAGCACCCCCACCCCCACCCCACAGCCAGCACCCCCCACCCCACCCCACAGCCAGCACCCCCACCCCACCCCACAGCCAGCACCCCCCACCCACAGCCAGCACCCACCCCACCCACAGCCAGCACCCCCACCCCACCCCACAGCCAGCACCCCCCACCCCACCCCACCCCACAGCCAGCACCCCCACCCCACCCCACAGCCAGCACCCCCCCCCCACCCAGCCAGCACCCCCCACCCCACCCCACAGCCAGCACCCCCCACCCACCCCACAGCCAGCACCCCACCCCACCCCACAGCCAGCACCCCCACCCCACCCCACAGCCAGCACCCCCCACCCCACCCCACAGCCAGCACCCCACCCCACCCCACAGCCAGCACCCCACCCCACCCCACAGCCAGCACCCCCACCCCACCCCAGCCAGCACCCCCCCACCCCCACCCCAGCCAGACCCCCCACCCCACCCACAGCCAGCACCCCCACCCACCCCACAGCCAGCACCCCCCACCCCCACCCCACAGCCAGCACCCCCCACCCCACCCCACAGCCAGCACCCACACCCACCCCACCCCACAGCCAGCACCCCACCCACCCACAGCCAGCCACCACCCCACCACCCCCACAGCCAGCACCCCCACCACCACAGCCAGCACCCCCACCCCACCCCACAGCCAGCACCCCCACCCCACCCCACAGCCAGCACCCCACCCCACCCCACAGCCAGCACCCCACAGCCAGCACCCCCACCCCACCCCACAGCCAGCACCCCACCCACCCACCCCACAGCCAGCACCCCCCACCCCCCCACAGCCAGCACCCCCACCCCACCCACCCCACAGCCAGCACCCCACCCACCCACCCACAGCCAGCACCCCCCACCCCACCCACCCCACAGCCAGCACCCCCACCCCACCCCACAGCCAGCACCCCCCACCCACAGCCAGCACCCCCCACCCACCCACAGCCAGCACCCCCACCCCACCCCACAGCCAGCACCCCCCCACCCCACAGCCAGCACCCCCCACCCCACCCCACAGCCAGCACCCCACCCCCACCCACCCCCCAGCCAGCACCCCACCACCCCACCCCCAGCCAGCACCCCCCACCCCACCCCACAGCCAGCACCCCCCACCCCACCCCACAGCCAGCACCCCCACCCCAGCCAGCACCCCCACCCCACAGCCAGCACCCCCCACCCCACAGCCAGCACCCCCCACCCCACAGCCAGCACCCCCCACCCCACCCCACAGCCAGCACCCCCCACCCCCACCCCCACCAGCCAGCACCCCCCACCCCACCCCACAGCCAGCACCCCCCACCCCACCCCACAGCCAGCACCCCACAGCCAGCACCCCAGCCCACAGCCAGCACCCCCACAGCCAGCACCCCCCACAGCCAGCACCCCCCACCCACCCCACAGCCAGCACCCCCCCACCCACCCCACAGCCAGCACCCCCCCCCATCCCACCCCACAGCCAGCACCCCCCACCCCCATCCCACCCCACAGCCAGCACCCCCCACCCCATCCCACCCCACAGCCAGCACCCCCCACCCCATCCCACCCCACAGCCAGCACCCCCCACCCCCATCCCACCCCACAGCCAGCACCCCCCACCCCCACCCCCACCCACAGCCAGCACCCCCCACCCCACCCCACAGCCAGCACCCCCCACCCCACCCCCACAGCCAGCACCCCCACCCCACCCCACAGCCAGCACCCCCCACCCCACCCCACAGCCAGCACCCCCCACCCCACAGCCAGCACCCCCACCCCACAGCCAGCACCCCCCACCCCACAGCCAGCACCCCCCACCCCACAGCCAGCACCCCCCACCCCACAGCCAGCACCCCCCACCCCACAGCCAGCACCCCCCACCCCACAGCCAGCACCCCCACCCCACAGCCAGCACCCCCCACCCCACAGCCAGCACCCCCCACCCCACAGCCAGCACCCCCCACCCCACAGCCAGCAACCCAGAGAGCAGCAGCCAGCAGGTGAGAGAAAGGGAGTAAGTAAGAGGGCAGCATAGAGAGAGAGGGGCCCAAGGAGCAGCAGCCAGCAGGTGACAGAGAGAGAGAGAGCAGCAGCTGTGGGAGAGAGACCAGCAAGGAGCTGGTGACAATTTAGTATTAATCCTACACAACCAAAGCTCTACTGGTAAACTCTTGACTTCCCCGTGTTTTTCTGCAAGCATATCCATGTTGATGCTCGATGGTTAAATACAGTTCAACATTTCACTTTTCCCTTCTGTTCACAGGTTACAATAGTAACAGGGGAAGCTGGGGAAATCAGTTCCAGAAACCTCAATCTAGTTATATTCAGCCCTCTAACTTCTCCAGAAACACAACATGGGTAAAAGGTGGCAGGGAAGACGACCGAAGAGGGTTTGGGTATCAAGATGCTGGGAAGAAAGAATTTTCAAGTTCCGGAAACTTCATTCAGAACAGATTTACGACTCTGTCGAACACCAATCAAGCAGATGAGACAGAAAATGTATTGTAAGAGCCAGTGTTTAAACTTTATACTGCTTCATTTTTTCAAGACAGCTGTTGGGAAAGATGGTGCTGATACCTGTAAGCCTGCCCTATGATTTTGATCATTTGCTCAGCCAGATGTCTCGACGTTTGTGGAAGCCCATCCCTGTGCTTAAGAGTGTGCAAACTAGACTGAGAGTTCCACGTTTGTATACCACCTACACATTGAAATTTCCCTGTGTACAAAATGTGCATTCTCTCCTGGATTCTTGCACTCTGCTTACCTGATACTAGTATTGCGAGCCAAGGCTTGGAAACTCCTGAGTGTGTGTTGGTACTGTTGGAGTTCTAACAGCTAAAATCGCACAGCTTGCCATTGAGAGTATAATCTAGCAATCTTCACATGTCTTGTCAAGCTCGAACCACCCTTCCAATTCACTGCATGCTTTTACTGGTTATTGTAAAATGAACACTTTCTTTGAGTTAGTTTCGCTGGTGATTTAAATTTGGATTTGAACAGGTTTTCACTGAATGTTGAATAATACAGGAGGACCTCATTATAACACCACTCTCTCCAGTGTCGCAGTAACACTGGGTAGA
The DNA here is from genome assembly GCF_018977255.1 of Callorhinchus milii. Taxonomy (NCBI): domain Eukaryota; kingdom Metazoa; phylum Chordata; class Chondrichthyes; order Chimaeriformes; family Callorhinchidae; genus Callorhinchus; species Callorhinchus milii. The sequence goes on along the minus strand of NW_024704743.1, from coordinate 53,491,505 downwards.
GTGGTGTTACAATGAGGCTTTCCTGTATTATATAGATAGTGCTGACTAGCAGCCTTCCTGCTGTAAATAATGGCACATTTCCAAGTTATCAGGGCATTGCTGGTACACAGAAGTGAAAGTGAGAAATGATGGAGTCTTCTACTGAATAACTGTTGCCAAGTATATTTTGTGTAAATAATATACTTTGCTGTTTCAAATTTATTTACAGGGAATTGTTTCGAAAAGACATTGAAATATGGGAAAGCTCTGGACAATGGCTGTTCTCCTGTTATTCCTTTGCCAAGGAATATGCTTGTATTTCAGGTAAAACTTCTTGTGTTGATTGTATCTTCGCTTCTTTTATTCCACTTTATTCAGATTTTCCCAATGTTTCCCTTTTATTCACGGGTTCATCAACTATTCAAATGTCCTGCTCACCAGACTCCCCAGCTCTCCGATATACAAGCTGCAGACCATCCAAAACGCTGCAGCTCGTGTCCTCTCCTGTACCAGGCCATACAAGCCTATCACCTCCATCCTCGCTCAGCTCCATTTTGCCAGCAGATAAATCAAGATCCTGTCCTTGTGTTCAAATCCCACCATGGAATTCCCCACAAACTACCTCTGAGATCTGAGACTCTACTGCCTCAGGTGCTCCCTTCACTCAGCTAACATTGACCTGCTTCATGTATTGTGCCCGATCTGACCCACCCCTCCATCACAGAGATGGCTTTCAGCCATTCCGGCCTTGCTCTCTAGAACTCCAAAAAATTAATCTTGGAGCCCCTCTGTCTTGGCCCTTCCTCCTCCCCTCCCCCCTTTAAAGTCTGCCTTAAGACCTTTCTTTTCAATCACGCTTTTGGTCAGAATTCCTAGGTTGGCACATGCAGTAGATTCAGTGCAGTGTTTCTGAAATATTTTGTGTTAAACAGTTCAAAAGTATTATTTAACAATTAATGTGATCTTTGTAAATGTAAGTTTATTGTTTATCAACAACAACAAGATTGCATTTATAGAGCACCTTTCATGTCGGGAGGACGTCCCAAGGCGCTGGACAGTTGGGTTGGGACCTGAGCAGGGGGGAAATGGTCAGGGTGAGGGGAGGGAGGGAGCGAGGATGGGGTAGAGAGTTGAGAGGGGAGCTGAAGGCACAGTTGAAGAGAAAGGTCTTGAGACCGGCCTTGAAGGAGGAAAGGGAGGAGGCGGCGAAGGCACTGGGGGATGGAGTTCCAGAGCCTCGGGGCTGAGAGGCTGAAGGCCCGGCCACCGATGGTAGGGCGGTTGGGGCGGGGGATGTGGAGCAGACCGGAGCCAGAGGAACGGAGGGTACGGGCAGGTAGGTAGGGGGATAGTAGGTTGGAGAGGTAGGAGGGAGCAAGGCCGTGAATGGCCTTGTAGGTGAGGATGAGGATCTTGAATTCGATCCTCTGGGGGATGGGGAGCCAGTGGAGGCGAGCGAGGGTGGGAGTGATGTGGTCCGAAGCCTGGTGCGGGACAGTACACGAGCTGCAGAGTTCTGAATGACCTGCAGCTTGTGGAGGGAGGTGCGGGAAGGCCGGCGAGGAGAGAGTTCCCATAGTCCAGCCTTGAGGTGATAAAGGCGTGGACCAGAGTTTCAGCAGCGTGAGGGGTGAGGTAGTGCCGTAGTCTGGCGATGTTCCGGAGGTGATGGAAGGCGGTGCCAGTTGTGGCGCGGATATGAGGGAGAAAGGACAGCTCAGGGTCGAACAGAACCCGAGGTTCCTGACTGGCTTTGAGAGGTGGAGAGTGCAGCCTTGGATGCTGATGGTGTCAGCGCCTGAGGTGCGGAGGCGCTGACGTGAGCCAATCAGGAGGGCCTCAGTTTTGCGCACGTTGAGCTGAAGAAAGTTGTCTCTCGTCCAGGACTCGATGTCGGACAGGCAGCTGTCAGGACATCGGTGGTCGTGGAGTTGAGGGTAGAGGAGGAAAGGTAGAGTTGGGTGTCATCCGCATACATGTGGAAGTTAACCCCATGTCTGCGGATGATGTCACCAAGGGGGAGCATATAGAGGGTGAAGAGGAGGGGACCGAGGACAGAGCCCTGAGGGACGCCACATGATTCAGTGTGGGGGCCGGAGGAAAAGCCGTTTGCAGAGACAAAATGAAGACGGTGGGAGAGGTACGACCTAAACCACTCAAGGACAGGGCCTTGAAGGTTGAGGTGGGAGGACAAGCGGTGGAGGAGGATAGAGTGGTCGACCGTATTGAATGCGGCCGATAGGACGAGGAGGCAGAGGGATCCCTGGTCGTAGATGGTCAAGATGTCATTGGTGACCTTGACCAGGGCGGTTTCCGTGCTATGGGCAGCACGGAAACCCGACGGGAAGGGTTCGAAAAGTGAGTGGGTGGAGAGGAAAGAGCGCAGCTGGGAGGCGACCACTCTTTCTAGAACCTTGGACAGGAAGGGGAGGTTGGAGATGGGCCGGTAGCTTGATAGCTGCGACGCATCAAGGGAGGGTTTTTTCAATGTGGGAGTGATTGTGGCAGTTTTGAGGGGAATGGGAACAGAGCCAGAGGAGAGGGACAGGTTGATGATGTCTTTGAGAAGTGGGGCGAGGAGGTGGAGCTGGGAGATAAGGAGTGGAGTGGGGATGGGGTCCAGGGAGCAGGTGGTGGGTTTCAAGGACAGGAAGAGTTTGGTGACAGAGGGTGGGGAAACGGGTACGAAGGTGTGTAAGGGAGGATGGGTAGGGTCCATATCAAACTATGGAGTACAAAAAGATGTTTTTTTTCCTCCACTCTAGGTCTTGCTGAATTCTCCCCTGAAGAATTACGTCTGGAGTACTATAATACCAGGACTGGAGGCCACGTACAAAATTATGTAAGAATTGTTATTTTTAAGTCATTAAGGGACCTTTCTATTGTATTTATAGAACACTAGCTGTGACCATTACAGCTTCGCTTGCAACCAAAAGATTCAACATGGAATGTAAATTGACACATAGACAGATGCACTGACTTATCCTTAAAAGGTTTGATTTTCGCTCGAGGCATCTTTATAATGATAGATATAAATGTATAATCTATAATCACTGGGACGTCCTCTCAACGTAAAAAGCGCTATAACAATGTCATGTTGCGGTGGTTGTCGGGGCTCAGCTTCGTCTGTGTTCTTTGTTTTGTTCCCGCCGCTTGGCTGCGTGCGCGCTCTGTGACGTAGGATGTCACAGCACCACGGTTAGTCACCACGGTTAGTCACCACGGTTAGTCACCACGGTTAGTCGGCTCAGCCACCAGGTGTAACCGCAGTGCTTACCTGGATAGGTATGTTGCTCTGTGACGCACGGTGCGCAGTGCCCCATTTGACTTGGTGGCCACCAGGTGTAACTGCAGAAAAAAAAAAACTGCGTAACTGAAATACATTGTAGGTCACAGCTCATGATCGGCCAGGGTTGCATACTAGCAATGTGGGTGAATATTTGGGAGTATTTGCTTAAGTACACTTGGGCATTGGTACACAAGCCTTCAATCATTCGCTCTAGAATTCCATTGAGAGTCAAAGTCCCTTCACCTTTTCCGTCCCTCCCTGCCTTCAATTTTTTTTTAAATTGGCCACTTCGATCCCTGACTGTTTGTGGGACACTGCTGTGCTCAATTGGCTGCTGTGTTTTGCCCACAAAATATACCGTCAAGTCACTTTACAGTATATTCTGTGAAGCGATGTGAGAAGGCGCTATATCAAATGCAAGGATTATTATCATTATCTCAAGACCTATCTTTTCAACCACTGTTTTGGCAGTTTTCCACCAACCAACCTCCACCTGCCCTCCCCCCGCCCCCCACACGAGCTTGGGCTTCCAGTCTGCTGTGTGAAGTCCTTTGAACCGCATGACATGAATACACTATATAAATGTCAATTGTTGTTATTGTCCATATTATCTTTGTTTGATCTTCTGCATTTAAGAACTCGTGCTCTGTGTCACTATGTTCGTTGCACTTTGATGGAACATTGTGGTTAAATATTGTAAGATCATAATAAATTCTTGAATAAGGAGATAACAACAGGGATGGTTTATAATGTACTTACGGTTTACAATGGAAGTAGCAGAATGGGGATAAAACAACAGTGACTATGTTGCTATCATTTGTCGGAGGGAAATTTCTGTTTTTCAATCAATTTTCAATGACCAATTTTACAACAGCAGAAGGGGATTTCACTACAGTTCAGTTTTCTTTCCTTGAGCACAGAGGTTGTCTCAAATACAGGCAAAAACGCAAGAAAATAAATGGCAGTGGTTACTGTTTGACTAGTGTTCACTGGATCAGTGTAATTTTATAAACATTCCATTATAGATGATGGATGCTCTGCAATTTGCAGTTGATTAATGTCCTGGGGTAACAAACAAATCTTCAGTTCTGCTGTGTTTTTATGTAGGTCGATTCCATTGCACAATTATCAAATCTACAGCGGAGCAAAATGGCTGAACTGAAGAAGCCAAATCCATCCACAAGATCAATGCTGGTAAGCTACAGAGGGCTTTGAAGGCTCACTTCCATTTAGCTGATGAAGCTAAATAGTTTCCGAAGTATAATGAACAGTGATTTAATCTAGACACGAGAGGCATTTTAACATTTCATGTGGTTGGACACTGATCTTATTCACTATTTGTGTGTTTAGATTCAATATAATAAAGCACAAGGAGAAGGCACTAAATTGCATCTTAGTTTGTGGTGATTTTTGACAAGAATATTCCCTCCCAGAATATTTTCTGTGAGGGAAGAGAGAGGGCACATTTGAGCACTAAGAAGACGATGTCAGAGCTTGATAATGGAACATTTTAAATCTGACGCTTGTTTGAGGAAACGCATCCCCTGGCCTGGCCAGATACAGCATACCTCCCCCAGCAATGTCTCTCATCTTTAAGAAAAGTTCCCTAGCTGCACCAGGAATCAACCTAGCTCAGTTGGTAGTTTCTCAGAACATTTTCAGTGGTTTCAAGCGTTCCGGGTTCAAGTCTGCTAATACTCCAGTGCAATGCTGGGGGGGTGCTGCATTGAAGGTGCCATCCTTTGAATGAGATGGTAAATCAAGGATTCTGTCTGTTCGCCTGATGTTTTTGAAAAAAAGTTTCTCCCAGTATCCAGCCAAAGAGACTTCCAGATTAATTACTCATTCAATCAGAGTCTTTTATGAAACCATTTAAGATGTTGCTATAGCAAAGGCATGGATGATTATTATTATTATGTAGATTTTTCACTTCACATCGACTATCTCCTGCGTCCACTAGAAGCTGAGTTCAGACTCCAAAATGTATTTCACAAAGTACCTATACAGCCAATATTCACCTTCAACAGAACCTATATGAAGCCGCCTACAGTACAAGTAGGACACCAACTTACTAATCCCCACCTGTTACTGATTTCTGTCAATTGTCAGGACATAAATAAGACAGCTGTCTATATAATACTGGATGGTGGAGTGGATATGATGTCCTGTTTAGTTCTCTAGTACAGTGCAAGTGGTGTCCATTATTTTTATTTAAATAAAACTGCTTTATTTTCTATCCTAACCACATATTCATTATCTCCTTTCTTTGATCAGTTAGAAGAACTGAAAAGGCCCAACCAGAAGAAACCTTCGTTAGGTTTTGGTGGAGCGCAAGTGTCATCCTTTGGCTCCTCAGGTGAGTCTCCAGTGTTCTATTCCCATGAGGAGTTGCATGTGGAAGAAACCCCCTGACTTGAATTTTCCAAAGGAGTTAATTGGGTAGTGATTGGGAGGGGATCCCTGGTTAGACTATTCTTTCACTTCAGGGACCTGGGTTCAAGTCAAGTTCAGGCTGATGAGAGAAATGTTTGCTGCATTGATTATGGTCCTGAGAAGCCAGTTATTAATGGACGTTCGCTAACAGCAACTGGCCTTACTTCAGTGATGATTGTTAATCTCATGCTGAGAATCCACAGACAACTGTGGGAGCCAGATACTACCGCACTAGCAGTAGTTTAGTCAGGTGTACTGAGGTTCGGATTGAGGATTCTTTTTGATTTTTTTTGTTCAGCTGGGTGTCTTGACACATATGGAAACCTGTTACCGTGCTCTAGATTATTCAAACATGACTGAGGTCAACATATGAATGCTACCTAAACATGGAAATTTACCCTTTTCTGTGATGGAATGCTCACTCTTTCCCTGGAGGACAGACCCTGCTTACCTAATTCTGGAGGAGAGTATTAGCTGCAGGTTTGCAAAGGTCAGGCTTGGGGACACTAGTTTGTGTTGGGGTACTGCTGGAGTCTAAGCAACTAAAACTAAATAATATTCCTTGGTGAACACTGTCTGGCAAGCTTCTCACTGCTTTTCCAGCTAGGAACCACCCTACCCAGTTGGCTTGCAAGGTTAACAAGAGTCGAGTGGGATGATTTTCTGTGAACTTTGAAGCAAGATGAATAGATTTTAAGTAAATATTTTTGAGCTTTATGTACTTAAGTTTGAAAGTTCTGCTCATAACAACATGTCTTCCTTGGGCTTTACCCTGCAGATGTGGCATGATCAGAACTGGGCAAATTTTGTTTTCAACACTGATGGACCTTGTTGCGCATTTCCTGCTTTTATTTTAGACTTTCAACATTTGTGGGGTTTTTTCAATTGCTGTGCGCAATTGGCTGCCATATACATTTTGCATATTTTATATAATGTTTTATTTTTCTGTAAAGCACTTTGAGATGTCTCAACGACGATGATAAGGAACTATGTCAAATGCAAAGATTATTTATTATATTCTTTGTTTGATTCCCTTACTCTGATTTGTTTATCTCTAAAGGTTTTGGCTCAAGTCCAGCAAATAGCAACACGTTCAGCTTCAGGCCCAGTGCTGGACTGGCAGATCCCACAACATCCTCTTGCTTTGGAAACCCTGCGTCCTCCTCTCCTGCTCCATCATCATTTGGAGCTAAGGCAGCTTCCTCAGTGTTCGGAAACACGAGTGTGTTTGGAGCGAGCCCCACACCAGCTCCAGTCACTTCCATATTTTGTACTACTGCACCTGGTGCAGCTCCATCTTCTGTGTTTGGAAGTTCAGCTCCGTTTGGAAGCAGCAGTTTTGGGAACCCAACTGCATGTACATTCTCTTCGAAACTGGAGAAACCCGAAAAGGCAACAACAAATGGGTTTGGAACCTTGGAGCCAGCCACACTATCCTCCACTGTATGTCAGCCCCAAAGCACACCATTGAGCAGTAGTTCTGTCAATGGGCATGGTAAATTGTACACACCTCGGTCTGAACTCTCAGCAGATGATCTACGAGAGTTTGAAGCAAAGAGGTTCACCCTGGGAAGAATACCTTTATGGCCTCCACCCATTGAGCTGCTGAATGTGTAAATCTTGACACACTTGAGGCATTTGCTTGCCATGCTTGGCTGCGGTAACCCTTCACTGAGTGCACACTCAGTCATTTTCTGTAATACCAATTATAGTGACAATGGTGACCGCAATCATTTTCTGAATTTGCCTTCGATTTTTGTTTCCATCAAAATTGGGGATTTAATGTGGCTGCAATTTCATAGAGATGCTTGTTTTGATTTCCTTTTCCCTATAGACTTCACAGATGCTTATCTCTTCCATGTTGTTCTGAATAGAAGTTGATAATCATCAGTCTGAGGCAGATGTGTCCTTTTATCTCCCATCTTCCAGACCCAACACAGCTGGAAAAACTATGCATTTTAGTAAGAGGGTTTAAGATAAGGGTGTTCTTGTAACCTGAAGCTATTCATTATGAAGAATATTCAGATTTATTTGCAAGGATGTAAGGTTTGCCTGCACTCTGTCATTGGTCCCTAACTGATAAAGTGGCCTGGATTGACATGGCACCTTTTCTCTCCCAAACCCCATGGATGTTGAAGCCAATTATTGGCCTCGTTCCACCGTAGTTAAAAACCAGCTAGCTCAGCACAGCCCAGGTATTGAATAAACTTTTCGTATCAAATGTGTTTTGCAAAGGTTAGCACAGGAGAACGTAGCAAGTGCAGGTTAAGAGGCATAAGCTTTGAAGGTCTATGCAAAGTGATTAAGCAAACCAATACAAAATATAGTTAGGAAAAAAGTGAAATAGTCAACTGTGAAGGATTGTTTTATTAGCCAAAGTATGTTGACAAATAGAATTGTATATTTGCAATTAGCAAGATATAAATTGCAGATATGCATTCTTGAATAAATGTTTTTGCTACTGGTCAGGAGGTCTGAGTACTCTGCAGGCTGTTCTACATTCAAGTACTAAATATTTTAAACTTGCTTTTATTACTTGTATCCTAGTAAATAATAAGTGAAGCTTACTTGCTTTTTAATATATAATATATATACTTTGTCATATTCAATATATGCGGACGAGTCATGGTAATGACTTGCTCAATACAAAGATGAGAGAGAGTTGCTTCTCGGCAGAGGTGCTAAACGTCAAGCATGGGGGAGGAGGGAGTTGAGCATGGTGGTCATTGAGTGGTGTGACAATGGTTTTTAGACAGAGAATGGTGATTCACTCTATTTTCAGAAGAGAGAATAGAAAGAAATGGTAAAGTTATTTAAACAGGACAGAACCGACTTCTGGAAACAAATAGACCCTTTGACACAACTTTATTATAGAACTAACTAGCAACTACTACTTGTGCTCCATTATTAATCTGGGCTTCTCTTTCTCCTTTGGTCTCAAGTGGAATATTCATCTCCTTGTATTGCTAATGCTACTTTCAAGAAGCTTGCTTTCCTACTGAATGCTTAACATTTATTTTCCAACAACTCTTAGCTTGCTATAAAGCCAAAGTCTGTCCAAAATGAGAACACTGCTTACATATCTTGGAAGGCTCTTTTTAACCCTTTCCTCCCATTCCTCGACACAGACTAAGAAAAGTTTTGTTGTCTGAGAAGTGTTGAAATGTCTCCTACTTAATTCTTTCCTCAGACTTCAAGCCTTAACTCCTTACCTTCCCCAGTCTGCGTCTTACTGCAATCTACAATCTTGATATAATCCAGCCACTTGATTTGAACTCTCTTTTTCAACCTTGATGTACTATCTTGCCAATTCTTGTCTATTTCTCAATCTATTAATAAAAATATTTTGTCCATGCATGTCTTGTTCTTTTCTGATACGTCCATCCAGCACTCAGCTTGTGTGTGTGTGAGAGGGAGGGCAAATGAGAGAGATCATGCTTTCCTGTCTAGTTTGGTCCATCTTATTCGTCATAATTAATATGATAAGCAACTAAGGTGGTTGAAAGTTACAATGTTTCCTGCATTCTGAGTGTATTTTGAGAATTAAACTGGGCAAACAATTTTTAGTTTCTTTCTCATGTTTTAAGTACTATAGTGAAATTAGTTCACAAAAGTCTACAAGGCTGAGTTTGTGCATTCTCCAAGCTCAGAGTACGGTTAAATTTTGAGAATATTTATGGATTCTAGGATCACAAATATAGAACATTGTGTATTATGCTGATCAGTGTAAGACAATTTGCAATGAGTGACCATGGTCATCAGTGGATTACTGTCATGGTCTTCAATGGCTATAGTATATGCAAAGAAGTAATCAATACATTTTGTTTCAGTTACTGTTGTGATTAATGAGCTACATTTTACATCATGGTGTATCTACAATTAAAAAGTGGTGTCCATTCCTTATTTTGTCTGGTAACTTTCTTTTAACGATTTTTTTGCATTTATAGTAACTGACTGATGATGGTTGAAAACAGATTTTAAGAATACATTTGAAGTGTTTATGGATCTGGGTACTACTGGATATTGATTGCAGAGCTTGTTGATGCAAAAAAAAAAATCACATGGAATGAATTCTGGAGTTGAGGGACTGGCTTGTAAAGTGTTCTACCAAATTCAGCTCAGTACAGATTCCTTAAGGATCCCACATAATTACCTCCCTCTCCCATTTTGTCCTGTTTCTAGTCTTCCTAATAACTAATCTTTGATTCCCTTCAGCCAATTTTGATTCCAATGTCTGATGAGATTGATAGCAATTATGTCAATTTGTCAAGGAATCTCATGTTCTTTTATCAAATGCCTTTTGGAAGTAATATAATAATCCTTGCATTTGATATAGCACCTTAACACGTCTTAAGAGATGTCCCAAAGCCTTTCATGTCGGGACGACATCCCAAGGCGCTGGACAGAGTACAGCATTTCAGACACGAGGTGGGGTCAGTGCGGTGGGAAGGGGGGTGGCCGATGGCACGGTCGAAGTTGATGGGACTTGGAGGGGGCGAGGCAGAGTGATTGGGGAATGGAATTCCAGAGGTTGGGGGCAGAGTGGCTGAAGGCTCTCCTGCCAATGGTGGAGCAGGGGATGTGGAGCAGGCCAGAGCCAGCAGAGCAGAGGGAATGGGCGGGTTGGTAGGGTATTAGGAGGTCGCAGAGGTAGTGTAGGGCGAGGCCATGGAGGGCTTTTTGGTGAGGACCAGGATTTTGAACTGGATCCTCTGAAGGATAGGGAGCCAATGGAGTTGGGCGAGAATGGGGGAGATGGGGTCATGGAGTTTGGTGCGGGAGAGGACACAGGCTGCAGAGTTCAGGATTATCTCCAGCCTGTGGAGGGAGGAGTTGGGAAGGCTGACAAGCAGGGCGTTTGCATAGTCGAGCCTGGAGATGATGAAGGCATGAATGAGTTTCACGGGCCTGAGGGGTGAGGTAGTGGCGGAGTCGGGTGATGTTACGGAGGTGAGGGAAGGCAGAGCGGGTCATGAACATCTCCTCAACCTCATCACTACAAGCAGAGGAATTAGTCATAAATGTGTAAATATCATCCATTAATCCTAGGAGGAGATGCTGAAGGACACCCCCCAGGCCTGATGTAAACCACATGCATCCCCACTCTGGTCACTCGCTCGTAAAATTCAAACACCTAGATAACATTGTATTATGTGTCTTCACACAGTCAATATGGGTCATCACTTTAAAAATGTTTGAGGTTAGTCAGACATGAGCTACACTTTACCCCTTCTGAATCTGTACTGGTTGTAATTTATCGACTTATTTTATACAGGTAATATTCCATTTTCTTTGTGATGATTAATTCCAATTATTGAGGTCAGGATAACGGTTCTGTCAACTTTGTTGAATATGGTAAGCAGATTCGCTTGCTTCCAGTCTTTTGGAACCTCACCAGTAGCGATTGACTTCCTCATAATCTTGTGTCCCATTTTCATAAATCTCTTGCCTCTGAATACCTGGGGGTATATCTGTCTTGGAGGATTTAATTTTCAACCCTTTGAACCTTTCTAGAATCTCAGTCTTATTGTTATTCATCCTCTGTATGAAACACAATTACTATATTCTATATTTCTGAATAACATCAACCGTATAGTTTGAAATAGAACTGGAATGCTTTTTCTCAAATGAAAAATGTGAAGTTTTAGGCTATATGATCTCAGTGGTCACCTATAAAGGTCAGAACTATTTGTTATGCAAAATTATAATAATAGTAATCCTTGCATTTGATATAGCGCCTTATCATGTCTTCGAGACATCTCAAAGTGCTTCACAGAATATACTGTAAAATATAAATTACAGTATAAAAATAAATAAAAAATAAAAATATACATTTTTGTCAAATATTCTTTTAAAATATATATACAGCAACTTACTTTGATATAGCGCCCTACACGGGGGTTGTGTCTTGGAATGCTTAAAAGTGGCAGAATTTGATGATGAGCCAAGAAAAGGTGGGAGGAGACGGTAGGGACAATCAAAGAGAAAGGTCTTTGGTGTGATCTGAAGTCAGGTAAGAAGGGGACATAGCAGAGTGACTGGGGTAGGGAGTTCCAGATTTAAGGGCTTAGTGACTAAAAGCATAGCCACCGATGGTGGGGCAGAGGTATATGAGAGACATGCAGAAGGCTGGTGCCAGCTGAGCAAGATGGGGCAGGTAGAAGAGTAGGGCGTATATTAATCTGGTGTAATGGATAACAATCATATTGCAAAATTCTACATTTCTGAATAATATAATTTAAGGTATGTAACAAATAATAATAATAATAACAAAATGTATTAATGAATTAAGAGGAAAATCATTGCATTTCATTTATCACATAGTCAAAACATTTCAAGGTGTTTCAACGGGATTTCTGTAAAGTGCAGTGACTGTTTTTGAATTTATGGACACATATTGCCAGACTTTAATCTGATTCCATATGATTTGATGGGGTTTTAAAATAATGTAATCACATGATTGTTAAACAAAACAAGCTCCAGTCAGCTGTACCATGTGGTTTCAATATGTGTGCCTGACTGACTTCTTCATGTTACCTAAGCCAAAAACCTCCTCTCCCACTTGATCATGAGCTTCATTCTCGAAAGTTCTGCACTTTGTAATATTTCTATGAGCATATAATAGCCTTTCTTTATTACTGTTATATGCTGTACACTACCACTCAGAAATAATACAATGCAGTCCATATTCAGTTTATAAAATTCCTATTAAATTGTTTGTTCAAATAATGTTTTTTTAATGTTTTAGTAAATGCACATTTTGACTATTAACTGTCACTTCCGTAGAAATTCTTTGGAAAATAGATTTGTGATTAGTGGAACTGCAAGTCTCTATGATTTTCCCTACTTGAAGACCTCTTTGTTTTAGAAGTATTGTTTAAACAGATAGTCTTAGAAATTATGGTAAATTTGACTCAGTGAGACTATGCTGGTCTTTGTTTCTCCACAAGACCACATTTGCTGATACCCAGGATCAGAAACTGAGACCTTCAGATCTTCAGTCTTCTTCCAACTGAGTAAATTCAGGAGTAATGAAATAACATGTTCCAGAGTTACTCAATTGAAATGACGGAAGCAATAACAACAAATTTATAAATACTGGTGAAATATTTATAAATACAAATGCAGGGTGAAACTTTAGTCAAGGTTTCTTACTCCACACTCCTCTGTTTACCCAGCAATAAGTAGGAACACGATTGTCAGTCGATTGGCGGATCACTCTCTGGGGGTAATAATCCCCCCCAAAATTGTCACTCACTCCACGACTGTTTGTGAGACATTGCTGTGGGCATTTGGCTGCTGCATTTCACCTACAACATACAGTCAACCCACTTTACAATATATCCTGTGAAACACTTGAGATGTCTCAATAAGGCGCTATATCAACTACAAGGATTATTATAAAGAATATCAGCAAGGAAGCAGACTTGGTCCAACCAGTCTGTGCTGTGTATATAACTCTTCATGAGGGATAACAACTTGTAGGGCTGAAAAAGAGAAAAATTGTGGATCGAACCAACTTGTGTGATATTACAGATATCTACTCACAGATATCATAAGTCTCTCCCTGTCTACTGGCAATGTTCCCTTTGTTCCTTTAAAAACAGTCGTCACCTTGCCACCTTCAAGACCCATCTCAAGACCCTCCTCTTTGACCATGCTTTCGATCACCCTGATTCCGCCCCTGCCCTCCACCTTCCCCAATCCCAACCCCCAGCTCGAGTCTGAAACACTTGACTATCCAGTGCCTTGTAACATCCTCCCGACATGAAAGGTGCTATTCAAATGTCATTTTGCTGTTGTCGTCGTTGTTCTTGTAAGATATATATTCTTCTTTGATCCTGTACACTAGTCTGATCTCATCAATCCCAGTTTCCCAAACAATATGGATTCCTTGGAACTGATTTTGTTGACCCAAATCTTTCTGACTGGTTTCTTATCTGTGTTGAGCTGTGGTCTTGTGTTGTTCTGCAGATATTTAAATAACATTAGATTAAAGAAGCTAAACAGCAATTAAGGGGTTGAAGGGGGGTGTTAAATTTGCAGAGGCATTGTGAGAAAACAATTGAGGTAAAAAACACGAAATGCAATCGGTCAGAGTTGGTTAGAATCTAGTTACAAATAGACAAGGAGGAATTGATGACAAAATGTCTGGTGCTTGAACTTTGTATATTGGGTTATGCCTTAACCATATATGGGTAAAACAGATTGCAAATTAAGGTATAAAACCTGTGCACTTAGCATAAGAGTATTGAAGGGAGGCAAGTAAAGAAATGAACAGCGTCAGCTCGCTTCCCAGAGGAACTGGGTAATACCGTTTTCTCTGTAAAACTACCCCTTTAATCATCGTGTAGGTTAACTTTGTACTTGTTGGCTGAATAAAATTGCTTGTCATTGCACCACCATTTTGGTAGTCTCCTCTGAATCCCTCGCTGACTTACATTACAAAGTACATTTTACAGTAAATCCTGTGAAGCTCTTCAGATGCCCTCCTGACATAAAAGGGGTGACATCAAATGCAAGGATTACCATTAATATTTAAGAACCGTGAAGAAGGCTAATTAAATAAAAAAGTGATATGTTTAAATAAAAACAAACTGGAGCTAAACTGAGAATTTTTAAAATTACAAAATTTCCCCCACCCCAATCCTTTCAGTCTCAAAAAGTTAATTTAATGAAACCATAATTTAATTTAAGATGAGAAGTTGGTCAGCTGGCAATGATTTTATTTTTTTTCACGAGGATTCCAGCAAGCAACCACTTAAGGCAAATTTTAATAAAAACGTCAGAGAATTAGAAACATGTCGTTTTTATTTAGAAAAACAAAACAACAAACTGACTATGAGGAAATGTACTTGCAAAGTTCCTTCTTTTATTTGGGGATTCTGGTATATTTGTTTTCTAATTGAACTCCATTCTTGTACCAGTCAAACACAATTAGAATTTGAACACTCTATGCCTCACTACTTAACTGTACATATGCAATATATACCAGGAAAGTCTTCTTTACTTAAAAAAGTGGATGCCTCCATAGTGGCTTAGTGAATAAAAGCACCAACCGCATTGCACCATACAGAAAAAAAGACTTTGTATCTTGGACTTTGCTGAATTAGCCAATCTTAGTTAACATGCTACCATTTTCTTTTTGTTTATTAAATTACTTTTACCAATATTTAGCGAAACCTATACGTCATTCAAAAAGCGCAGCATATAATAATAATAATCCTTTCATTTGATATAGCGCCTTATCACATCTTCGAGACGTTTCAAAGGACTTCACAGAATATACTGTAAAGTGAATTGACTGTATATTTTGTGAGCAAAACGTGGCAGCCATTTGCATACAGCAGAGTCCCACAAACAGTCGGAACCAAGTTCTTTTTATTTTTGAAGGAGTTGTTACTCCCCGGAAAAGTGATCCCTCAATCGACTAACAACCGGGTTCCTATTTACTGCTAGGTAAACAGAAGCATGCGAAGTAAAGAAACTTGCCAGCCGTGGGTTGAAGTGACTAATTTATTTTTGTTTTTTTGTTCTTGAAGGATTATTATCAGGTGTGGAAACTTGCCCAAGGTTTCGCTCTGCCGGGAATCGAACCCAGGTCTCTTGCTTGTGAAGCGAGTGCTCTAGCCTCCGAGCTACAGGACTCTACTTATGTATTAGGCATAAGCAATTGAGTTAAATTTGTAGTTACATAGAAATACTAAACATAAAATGTTACAGTACAGAAACAGACCATTTGATCCAACTAGTCGATGCCAGTATTTATACTTCACGTGAGCCTCCTCCCCCTTAATCCTTTCTCGTGTACCTCTACATTTGTTTCTTCCTCATGTTCTAAGATGTTCCAACCCTTTTGATGTCGGATGTATCCTTGTAGTTTGTGTGGTCCAAACAGTGGCAATGACAGAGTTTCTTTCACTCGGAGCCATGTTGACCTCAGCTTTTTTGTTGGGGAGAACATTCAGTGTGGAATAAGTGAATGGAACAACCCTGTAACCTTCAAATCCAGTAACCTGTTCATGGACAAATCTTGTCTTCATAGGTACGAAGATCATAAAACACAAAAGCTTATTTGATGAATTAATATCTAATAAGACAAAGTTCTCAAGTTCAAAATGGCTGTGGAAACCTCCTGTACTGGCCAGGATTGAGATATCAATAGATGTAATAGTCAAGTTAATTCCTGTGTCCTGTGTTACCTGCGTTAATTGGGAGTCTCCAAGTTCTACATTTTTAGAATCCTACCAAAGTGGAAAGGGAAGGATTCTATAAATATCATAGCTCGGGCAAAGAGTCAAAGACAATTCTGTGCTGTACTTTGGTGAAGATCAAAGTTCAATAAAATTACACCTATTTGGACCGCTTATGAAATATTTCAATGTAATTCTTGGGGTCAAAGACAATATTAAGAATATGCCTTTCAAGAAAGGTCAAGCCCCCCCTAATGATTTAAACTTATTTAGCAAGACCTAAAGTCCAGGAAAGGACTCGTTCACACAGACTTCACAATCCCAGTTTCAATACCCGGTTGTCTTATCTTGGGCTGGGGCAGCAATAAGGCTATAATTGACCTCAACACCTGGATTAGGTACAGAAAGTTCAGACAGGATTCCTGTTTTTGATTACTAGCGAGTGAAGGTGCTATTTTCTTTTTGTTGTTTCACAAACTCACAAGTTGAATACACACACATACACAAACATACATGAGCTTAGCAATTTTGCTGCATCTATTATCGGTCATAGCTGTTTGTGGGACATTGACAGTGCCTTCTCACCTCAGGCACTGACAGTATCAATCTACATAGATGTACTCTACACTTCACTGAGCCAATGTGGAAACTCAGAGGCTTGTTCAAGCCTAACTCTAACTCTCTGCTTGCCACATTTCCCAATTTTTCCCTCAACAAGCTGCAGATCAACCAGAACTCTGCAGCTTGTGTCCTCTCCAGCATTAGGTTCTACAAGCCAATCACCCCCATCTTCACCCAGCTCCACTGACTTCCCATCCCCCAGAGAATTCAGTTCAAGATCCTTGTCCTCACTTTTAAAGGCCTGCACAGTCTTGCCCCACCCCTACTTCTGCACCCTCTTAAAATCTTATCAACCTGCCTACTCCCTCCACTCAGCAGTCACTGGCCTGCTTCATGCCCCCTGCCCTGCCTATCACATCATTGTTGGTCTGGCTTTCATCCTATCTGCCCCCACTCTCTGGAACTCTATTCCGGAGTCCCTTTGCCTTGGCCCTTCTCTCACTTCCTTCAAGCTCCATCTCAAAACCTTGCTCTTTGACCGTGCCTTTGGTAATCTCCCCCTCCCACCCCTTAGCACCAACCCTCCTAAATCCAACCCCCAGCTTGGGTGCAAATCCTTAACTCTTCAGTGCCTTCGACATCCTCTTGATATGAAAGACGCTATTTAAATGCAACTTTGTTGTTGTTTGTTGCTGTTGTTGTTCAATAGTCTGTGAAACATTTTTAGATATCCTCCCAATGTGAAAGGTACTATATCAATTGCAAAAATATTATTTCTGCCTTAAAGGGTCACACAAACCATTTACAATACACGAGAACCTGTCCTCTAAAAGTACTACACATTCTTACATGTTAAAAACAGAGGGAGTGATTGAATTATGGAAAAGCATTGCAGTGGACTGTATGTGTTGTTTTCAATTAATTATGAGAAGAAAACTGTTTTGTTTAGTAATTTCCAACCTTGCAGGTATCTGAAGATTTGATAAGCTATCTTCAATGGGGTTAAGTCAAATACAGATTACTTTCAGATGATATGTTTGTGTTCCTGTGCCAAGCACAAGCTGAGCAATGTGGCACTGAATCCCTCAAGTGGTCTGGAAACATTGGCTTAGTGAGTCAGAAAGTTGTGGGTTCAAATCCCACATCAGGACTTGAACTGACATAGTCAGGAGATGACAGTCCAATGCAGTGCTGGGGGCGAGTGTTGCTTTGTCGGAGGGCACGCTAAACCAAGGTCCATTCCTGTTCAGGGGGACTTTAAAGATTCTACAACACTATTCGAAAAGAGAAGGGAGTTTCTCCTGGTGTCCTGGCCAACAATTCCCCAAATAAAATTGGTCATTCATTTCACAGCTGTAAGTAGGACATTGCAGTGCTGCTGCGTTTGTCTACAAATACAGTCACCACACTTTACAGTAAATCCTGTAAAGTGTTTTGAGACGTCCTTTTAATGTGATGAGGTGCTATACAAAATGAAAGGATTATTATTATTATTAATATTAATATATTAATAATTATTAATATAATAATATCCTTGCATTTGATATAGCGCTTTTCATGACTTTTAGACGTCTCAAAGCGCCTCGCAGAATACAACAACAACAAGATTACATTTGTATAGCGCCTTTCACCTCGGGAAGATGTCCCAATATACTGTAAAGTGAATTGACTGGATATTTGTGGGCGAAACGCGGGAGCCAGTTGCACACAGCAGTGTCCCACAAACAGTTGTGGATTGAAATGACCAATTTTTTTTTTGAGGGATTATTATCAGGCAAGTGGAGTAAGGAAACTTGCCCAAGGTTTCACCCTGCCCGTAATTGAACCCAGGTCTCTCGCTTGCGAGGCAAGTGCTTTAACCTCTGAGCTACAGGACTCCATTATAACCTTGCCCTCAGAATCACTTCATATTCTCATTGAGAGTTGGCACCCCACACTACATTTGTGAAACGCCCAACAGTCGGTTTGGAGACCAAAAGCATAGACAGATAACATCACTTTGTCAGATAATATCACACAGGACCTTGGGTTAATGTCTCATCTGAAGGACTTGGCATTTCTTACAATGCTATATTATCTCTGAGTAACTGATAGAATGAAGTGGTACTATTTCAGAAATCCTGCTTCAGCTTGTTTTGCTGATGTGGTTTAGTTGACAGGAACTACAGTATGTAGTTGGTACCTCAAGACACAACCTGGATTTCAACCCAATTCGATGTGATCATTTCTTAACATAAACAGTTCGCTTTCTCGGATTCCAATCAATGGGTAATCTTACTGAACTAGTTAGCCTACAAATTATTCAGTCAATTCACTGGACAGTATATTCTGTGAAGCTTTTTGAGACGTCTCAACGATATGATAAGGCACTATATTAAATGCAAGGATTATTATTGTTACTATATGCGTTATATGTGGAAAGAATCACTGGTGCTGAGCACTACAGAAACGTTGAAACCAACCACCTCTTCTAGTTGAGAGATTGGAGGTGTATAAAACTAGAGGGTAGCGTCTCTGGCAGCTGATTAGTCAAGACAACAACGTGCAACTCCCACCTGAGGCTGTGTGCATCACTTACAATCCTGCTTTCACCTGAAATAAATGTGTAAAAAAACATTTTATCCAGTTTGCCTCGCACGATCGTCTTGGCGACAGGGTTCTGAATTATGCCAAACATTGGCGCCTTGCGTTAAATTCGAAAGATGGAGGGGAGTCCACATGTGATTCTTTTCTCAAATGGAAAAAAAACAATTTACTTAAAGTTTCACCTTTTTTCCCCTTTCAATGCCAAATGCCCCTCCTCAAATCATACCCCGTCTCTTTCTTTCTGCTGATTTCCCAAACACAATTAAGGTGGGTCTTTGACACCGAGTAATGTGAGAATCTAGCTCAGTTACAGTGAGAGGTGATGCCCCCTCCACATGGAAACACAACGTAATCGTGAGCCAAACCAAGCTTTTGGTTGCCAAGTCCTCTTCCCTGAGTCGGTCCCGCTTCTTCCTTGTCACCATGATCCAGCCCGCAGATGTGGTGCTAACATGTGTCCTCAAGGTCACAAGCGGATCGAGCAAAATCATTGGGGAATGATTCAGAGACATCTGAGTGAGTTGAGGGGAGCCACTGGCTGACAGTAATGAGGAATCAGTCGGTTCTCATTTAGACCATCACATGATAAGTCCATGAAATTGCTCATTTGGCTGGGGAGAGCCTCAGTCAGCCTTGGCTGTGTTCAGAAAGCACTTGGAGTCGTTGCACAGACATTTGCAGTGAGCAGAAGTCAGGATCTTGCCTTGGTCTTAAAACATCTTCATCCTCACAGTTAATCCTGAGCATGAGGGCTTTCCCTTTCTTAGTACTGATCGGCATCACCTTCCTGGCATCAGTCCTGGAGATAACTGCTCGCAAAAGTAAGCTGTATTTTATCCTTCTCCTCCCAGCCCTCTTCGCCAGGCTCCTCTTTCATTTTTTTTAGATTTTCTTTCCATTTCAGCAACTAACTGTTGCCAGTTGTGAACGTATAGCATGTTAAATACATTTTATCCCAGGGCCACTTGCTGGACAATTATTGATGTATATTCTGTCTATCTTCATATGAAGTTGATTGGTGTTGGTGTGTGCGGGAATCAATCTCTGGGGCTGTTGGTTGTCTGCTCTTATCATTCTTGGGAATGGGAAGGTGCTTAACTTTTGCCCTGAGCCTGAGGTACCTCTGTAACTTAATATTAATGCAAGTAACTTCAGCCCTAGAGATGGCCTGGCCTTCTGTAGCAATGTGACTGTTACCGGTGTAAAACCTTGTTTTAAATGCAAATAAAATTGGTTACCCACTCCATGGCTGTTTGTGGGATATTGCTGTGTGCAACTGGCTTCCACATTTCACCCCCGAAATACGTAGTCACTGCACTTTATAGTATATCCTGTGAAACATGGCTCGACGATGTGATAAGGCACTATATCAAATACAAGGATTATTATTATTGATAATTTAGTTATTTATTGAGAAAGGCAAACAGGACAATAGGGACAAATTGTCATAGAAGTTCCCCTTTACTCAGAGTAACGGTACTGTGTTGAGGCATACGTGTCTGCAACAGTCATAGTTTGATTCTTGTTGTGGCTCAGGTAAGTTGAAGGTACTTGCATGGACATTACTGAGTTCAGCATAGAGCTTTGGCTGAATTACCTACAGACATACGTCTTGAATGGTCTATTACTATTCAAGACCTTCCTCTTTGACTATGCCTTCAGACACCCTCCCATCTCCAACCCCCTACCCTCCACCCATCTTGATTCCAACCCTTAGCTTGGTGCAAACCCTTAACTGTCCAGCAGCTTGGAACATCCTTCCAATGTGAAAGACGCTAGATAAATGTAATTTTGTTGTTGTCTACTCTCAAGTGAAAAATGGCCACAAAGCTTCCTGCAGAATTCTAGGAGTCAGGAGGAGCCAATAGAGGTGGAGGAGGAGAGGAAGCAGAATGAGGAGAGGAGAGTAAATTAGGAAGAGGAGGAGATAGAGAGGAAAAGAACTGACATGAGGAAAAGTGATAAGCAGTGCAAACGGTTGGTACTCTGTGTGTACAGTGTTTTCCTGCTCCGGTGCACAGATACAACTGTCTTTGTGGCTGCTGGTTTGCTCGTTGTGAAATGTTCCCAGCAGTAATTACCAGTTTGCTTGCTATAGATAATTAAATTAAAAAGCTGGGCCTCAAAACAAAAGCGTACATTCAGATAACCTCTGAACTGGTTGAGTGTGTATCATTCTCTGTAAGTTTTATTTATTGTGAAAATTCTTGCAGATTTACCAAAGTTAGCACTTTGTTCAGTAAATGCACTTTGTGGGCTATGAAGCTATATGTTGCACTTTAATCACTGTTATGATTTAAAGTTTTGTTATGTAATTTGTTTTCAAGCAGAGCATTAAACAAGAGCGCTATCAATTTCCACACTGCTAATATCCTGTGGATCTGTAGTCATCTGACAGTCACATGAAAAGGATTAAGATTGTTTGCCTCTCTTCCTGTAACCCAAACTGCTCTTGTTTTCAAAAAATTAAATCCCAATTTGAATATTTTACAGATAGACTTATAATAATAATCCATCCCTTTGATTTAGCACCTTATCACATCATTGAGATGCCTCAAATGCTTCACAGAATATACTGTAAAGCGAATTGACTGTATTTTGTGGGTGAAATGCAGCAGCCAATTGCACACAGCAGTCATGAATTGAGTAACCACATTTTTTCCAAGGGATTATTACTCCCGGAAAAGTGATCCACCAATCGACTAATCAGGTTCCTACCTTACGGCTATGTAAACAGAGGAGTGTGAAGTAAGGAAACTTGCCTAAGGTTTCGCCCCACCCGGGAATCGAACCCAGGTCCTCTCGCTTGCAAGGCGAGTGCTCTAACCACTTAGCTA
This sequence comes from Callorhinchus milii, assembly GCF_018977255.1. Classification (NCBI taxonomy): domain Eukaryota; kingdom Metazoa; phylum Chordata; class Chondrichthyes; order Chimaeriformes; family Callorhinchidae; genus Callorhinchus; species Callorhinchus milii. The sequence continues at coordinate 53,469,627 of NW_024704743.1, read as the reverse complement.
CAGGACTCCACAATTATGAGTTCTATTTCAATATTTTAGAATTAGCAGAATTATTTGATCTTGTTTGTGATGCTGTTTCGTCTCCCTTTATATTTTGTAGTTTTTTTTCCTATATTAAGAAATTATTCTGTACACCAGGTTGAAGGAATGGAGGGATATATTGTAATGAGTTTACGTACTGTACTTGCCACTGACCTAGCAACAGGGAAGGGATAAGGAATGCAATCCTAATTCCTTAAATATTGACTTTTTAAAAAAGGTAATGATTGTATCATGTTGGCATACAATGCTAATGCTATTCAATTGATATTATTTGATTAATAATTCTATACAGAGTACTTAGTTTACTTTTTTTAAACAATAAGTAGCTCTACAAGTGAAATTGGGGATAAAATAGTAGCAGATAAATCTAGTGTTTAAAAAGCAAGTGAAGAATGCACTTTTCCAACCATTTGTAAATGTCAAAATCACTCGTACTGTTTAATAGTGTGTATTAGCACATTGTAAACCAGAGGAGAAAACATTGGTTGCATTTACTTTCCACATTCACTGCTCCTTCATACATGGTGCTAACATTTTCTCTAATTTTTCTGACTTCAGTAATGTACGTGAATAAGTAATAAGCTAAATAGAACAGTCACATGACCTGAAATCTCTGTGCAGGTGCTGGGGTTTGGAAGCATTGATATAAGTTGGATAATGTGCACCTATGCTCTACACACTGTACAGTGACCAGATAAAAGTTTAGCAATCAAAACAAAATTTTATTTATTCCGATGTGCTTCCAATTATTTCTTTGTTTTGTCAGGTTACCGTGACGTGTTAACCCATGGAAGGAAATTGTTCTTCACCTCTCGGCATTCTATCCATCTACCTGGATGGCTCCCTGATAGCAATTCCTGGGATGACCAAATCTATCCCTCTTGGAGGAAAAACGACATCCGATGGAAACACTGTTGGAAAGGTAAGTAAACGTAAAAGTATTTTTGTTTGTATTGCAGGGATTATATTTAGATGGGTAAAATGTTTCCTCTTTGACGTTGAATCTTGCTTAGTTAAAGATGAGAAAGTTTGGATTGTTAATGGTCATCTGTGAAATAAGCATTATTTTTTCCACACCACAACAGCCTGGCTCAGTTGGCAGCACAGACAGTTGTAAGTTCAAGCCTCATGTAGGGCTATTAAGTTCACTGTACACTGTTCACTGCTCACTGGTAGAGCATTGCATTGTTGGAGGTGCTCATTCCATGGAAAAAATGTTAAAGCCAATGTTCCATTTGCCCATTCAGATGGATATTAAAAATCCTATGACATTTTTTGTAATGAGAAAGGAATTTCTCGTGGCTTTCTGGCCAACCTCGGATAAAATTAGTCATTCACCTCATGATTAATTATGCACAAATTGGCTGCTGTGTCTGCCAGCAAATACAGTCACAACACCTGACAGCATTTACTTGTGAAGTCCTTTGAGACACTTTGATGTTAGAAGTGCTATATAATGTATTATTATAACTGTTTTCTGATTCAGCAACTCATGATCAGAGGCCTCTGTAGTGGTGCGAGAAATGAACATTGACGCTCTTGCAAATTTGTTTTGAGGCCTGTGTTGGAAATATAGGACACCTGAAACATTTATGCCACACTGTTAAGTTCATAAGTGTAGGCACACATTGTGCCTCAAAATTGAAATACAGACTTGAGTTATTGGTGCAGTGGACCTTCCATACTAGATGCCAGGCTTGCCAGTGCTTTCAATGACAAACAATACAATTCTACCTGGTTAAAATCCAGCAGTACCCTAAGCATCGAAGCCTCAGGTATTCCCAATCTGCGACCAATGCTCTGTAGAATTAGGTAAACAGGATGCATCCCTCCACCGAGAGTTTCATTCCATTCCAAATATGGGAATTTCTATTTCTAAGTGCATTCAGGGAATTCCAAGTTTGGTTGAGACACTCAAGTATGGTGATGGGTTTCCGCATATAATAATAATAATAATAATCCTTGCATTTGATATAGCGCTTTTCACGTCGGGAGGACGTCCCAAAGCGCTTCACAGAACACACTGTAAAGTGAATTGACTGTATATTTGTGGGCGAACGCGGCAGCCAATTGCGCACAGCAATGTCCCACAAACAGTCGTAGATTGAAAATGACCAATTTATTATAGTTTTTTGTTTTGGAGGGATTATTATTAGGCGTGTGGAGTAAGGAAACTTGCCCAAGGTTTCGCCCTCTGCCTGGAATTGAACTCGGGTCTCTCGCTTGCAAAGCGAGTGCTCTAACCACTGAGCTACAGGACTCCACAAAGCCAGCTGACCAAAATAAAATAATGGGATGCAGATAGAAAGTTATTTGAGACATACAAACTTTATTTTTGCTGTGTGATATAGTCTCTCAATGGTCTATTGGGTAATGGCAATATCTGATGCATCACAAGACCATATTAGTAGGTCATTGGTTTGAGTCTTAGTCCACACTGAAATTGGTTGATTTCACATTAGGCCTGAGCATGTCAGTTAGAGAGGGGAAAATCATCCAGGGGTCCTGTTTCCGGTCGCTATCCTGAGCCCCTGTGGGAAGATAGGTGTATGGGCGTGCTGATAAGGATAGTATTGGGTTCAGCTGTTATGGTTCCCTGTAGTCTAATAGCCTGCCACAGGTTTCAGAGGTGACTGGTACTTGTTGAACCTTTTCCGGTACGAGGCAAAATTGCCTTTACAGAGGATGAAGGTTTGGGGAGGACAGGACAAGGGGTGGGGGGACGAAATTGGGAGGAAACAAAAAGGGAGGTGCACGGCACTAAGACATGCTCAATGCAAATTCCTGTCCTCAAGTTGCATTACATTCAATGAAACAGCCTGGGGGGGTGGTGAGGAGTGGGGGTGGTGGTGGTTGTGTGTTCGAATTATCCATCTGAGTCATGAATTAAAATGAATCCAAGCCATTATTTATTCAGAAAATGTATTTTCTATTAATCAGTGGATGAAACAATTGTGATATGTGTCATATCACAATTTAAGAAAAAAGTGATACACAATAATTATAATAATAATCCTTGCATTTGATATAGCATCTTATCATGTCTTCTAAACGACTCAAAGCGCTTCACAGAATATACTGTAAAGTGAATTGACTGTATATTTTGTGGGCGAAATATGCTAAATCGTGAGGGCATACAATAGCGCTATATGCCTAAGAAATCTACAGCTGTAAGTTCCTCCCAGGGCACTAGCTAAACCTTCTACAATTAAGACTTCACCCACAAACACACAGTCACTGCACTTTACAATATATCCTGTGAAATCCTTTGGGACCTATTCCAAATGTAAGGATTATTATTATAATTTTCACAAAATTATGCCAGATCTTTGAAAAGATCTGCATTGTAAGACTGGAAACATGAAAAAGGCTTTCCCTTCTATTGGGGAAGACCTTAGTTTATGAGATGGGTTGTGGTTAGTATTGTTACTTGAATCGGACTTGCTGGATCCTGAAAAGCATGAGCTGGGGGGAGGGTAATATTTATCTTATTATCAAAACCAGCATCACCTTATGCTGTGTGTATGTGCTCTATTCACTGTGAAACCACATGAGCTCCATAATTAAAATAAATAATAATTATCCTTGTCTTTGATATAGTACCTTATCATGACGTTGAGGTGCCTCAAAGCGTTTTGCAGGAATTGTTTAGAATTTGTATATCATATGCTCTAATCTTATTGGTTGTTTTGCTCTTTCAGGTGGAAAAGTAGTAGCTCACTTGACCAACGATGGACCGACCCTGGTAGGAGCAAATGTAACCTTTGCTGTCATGCTCGAGTTTCCCAAATGTCAGAAAGAGGATGATAATGGCGATATAATATATGATTCAAACTGCAAAAATGGTAAATATGCTTATAGAGTGGAACAGACTTGGAAATGCTACGTAGGAACAAAACTTAGCAATGTCTTTTTTCTGCATTTGCAGCATTTCAACAGGACATTTTCTCTCTGATCTTCTACCCTACTCCTCCACTTGCTCCATCTGCTCAGCTAACTCAGGTTTGCTGTGCTTCCCCAGCCTCTCCATGCTACCCTTGATGGCCCAGAACTTCAGATCTTACATCCCTAACCTCCATCTACTCCTCCTTCTCTATGTATCTTTATTTCCCTCCTCAAAACCTACCTCTTCAAACTCACCTATGGCCACCTCCCCTTTCCCCTTCTCCCTTCCTTATTGTTCAACCCCATTCTTGTAGAGTGCTTTGAGACGTTACTCTATGGGAAAAGTGCTATAAATTCAAGTCGGTGTTGTATGATGAAGATTGCTTATTTCAAACTCTTCGTAAGATTTTCTTCTGTATTACAAGTTATAGGTTTGATTCCTCTGTGTGGTATGAATCACTAATAGTGGTAATAATAATAAGTTTATTTATTAATAATAACTATTGTTTACTTTGCAGCCTCCTCATTCTTTCCTGGTCAATATGTGTACAACTGGACATCTTGGATTGATGACTATGGTTGGTTTAACTGCACCAAATTTACCAAGTGTAATATCTTCCCAGATGGTCATCCTGTCCCCAGACACACAGAATGGAGGAGAAAGAACTTTATTTATATCTGGCACACACAAGGTTGGTACAGTGAACATTTCTTTCCAGTCTCAGAGATCCTCTGGTACAATTTCTTAACCAAACCTGTTTCAAATTTAGGTCAATATTATCAACAAACTGGTGGCTCCAAGATGATGCTCTCTGTCAATACAACTAACATCACACTCGCTGACCACATGATGGAGTTGTCTGTCTACCGAAAAAATCATCATGGCAAGAACAAGTATATTCCAATTACAACAGCAAGTGACCCATACACTGTTACAGGTAAGACTAGCAAGAGGATTGGGTTGATCTTTTTATGGAGTGTGCATTGGTTTCAAAATGTTTGTGTTCACCCAAAAAAGATAATAATAATCCTTGCATTTGATCATGTCTTCAAGACTTCTCAAAGCACTTCACAGAATATGCTGTAAAGTGAATTGACTGTATATTTTTGTGGGCAAAATCTAGAACCAAAAGCCAGCAGCAAAAGCAAGTTTACTGCCATGTCTGCCGGCAAAATACACAATCACTCCACTGTACATTGAATCCTGTGAATCGCTTTAAGATGTTCTCCTGACTTGAAAGGTGCAAATGATTATTAATTATATTTATAATTAAGTGTAATGATTATTATTATAGTTGGCTACTATGCCTGTAGCCTACAAAAATCAATCCAGTGTATTTATCATAATAATAATCCTTGCAATTCATATGTCACTGATTCACATTGTCAATATGTCTCAAAGTTCTTCATGTGATTTTTGTAAAGTTTGCATAGTTTTTTGTATGAAATGAAAATGAATAGTAATTTTATATTTCCTTGACTGAAATATAATATACAGGTTTTCATTCATAACATAAGCATAAGCACTCTGGGACGCTACCCCGCGTGAAGGCCGCTATATAATGGCAAGTTCTTGTTGTATAAGACATATTTCCCCATTGTAAAATGTATTTACATTCTCAAGCCTGAGTCATTAGTACCCAGAGGATTGGCTGCTTTTGCTACTTTAGAAGATGTGCTGATTGTTGAGCATTAGGATTGTCGGTACCCGGTTTCGTATCTGCTGGAGACATGTAGTCCGGTTTATGTTGAAGACAAATTGAGGAGCAAAACCTGAGTGCTAGATATCATTTATTGTCACAACTCTATTAAACATGATAAGTTTTTACCTTGTATTTCTGGTTGTCTTACTGTAAAGTTATTTTATCTTCCAGACAAGATTCCAGTTTTCGTGACTATTTCCCAGAAAAGTAAATGCAAGAACGATGAAAATGTTTATATAAAGAATCTGAAAATGATTTTCAATGTAAAAATTCAAGATCCCAGCAACTACCTAAAGAAGGCAGCCATAACCTACCGCTGGAATTTTGATGATGGAAATGAGTCCGTTTCAAAAGTCCGAACTACAACTCACAATTACACAATGTTGGGGCAATACACTCCTACTCTGACTGTTGAAGCAATCATACCAGTCCCTTGTAGCTCCATTAAAACAACCACGATGAGTCCTACTACTACTACACCAAACCCTACAAGTGGTAGGCTTGTGTTTTTTTTCCTGATTATTCAGTGAAATATCAAAATTAACCTTGTACATACTATAAACATGTAACAATTGTTTAAGTTCAGAATTAATCCTTGATTTAACTTGGTAATTATTAATATAGTTTTCATTATTCTAAATATTCCTCAAATAGGTTTATCTTTACAATATATCTTAATGCAAAAGTATATAATGGAGTTTATTTTTATATTCCTAATATTGCTGGAAACTAACCCTGGCCATAATGTAACCCCTCCTGGTTTTGTGTTCGTGATAACCACTCTGAAAACAGCAACTACTCCAGAACCCACAACTACTGCAGAAATCACCACAACTCGAGAACCCACCACGACTGCTGAATCCACTACAACTCCAGTACCCACAACTCCTTCAAAATCCACACATGCTTCAGAATCTACATCCACTCAACAGCCTACAAACACTTCAGAACCCACAAGCACCATGTCTCCTGCAACAAACTCCAGTAAGTGTCTTGTCGTGGGAGAAGAGTTTAGAAATCAGAGTGAAAATTGAATAATACTCGATGCAAAAGAATCAAGACTCAGAAAAGATTGAATGGAGATCTTATTAAATATCTTATCCTTTTCAAAATTGATATATTGTAGTTCATCAGTGGTGAGAAAGAGTTAATTTTGTAACATTGTTGTTTGTAAACTAGCTAGATTTGCCTCATAGAAAAGCTATCAATCTGATTTTATTATTCAAAATATAGTGATAGTTCCTGGTAATAGTTCCACTGATTCATTCTTATTTGAGATATTGACCTATTTCAGAAAACTGTTGTTTGGTATTTACTTGTAAAGCAAAAATCTATTTGCAACTAATATCTCCTTTACTGTAAACACATCCTCATTGACCAAACAGCATCAATTTGTCATCTGTACAACTTGTTTGCACCATTTCAGCTACTGGCTCACCAATGACCATGGGTAACACCAACTCTACGAGAAGGCCAATGCAGTTGGCAAGGAGACGGACTCCCTGCTTAGACTGCTATATCTCCCGATATGGTTACTTTAAAACAAACATCACTATTGTTGGTAGGTATTTCTTTCTGAAGGTGTTGTGCAGTTACAGTGACACTTTTTGAGGATTTGTGAGTTAATCAATTCGAATTTGTAGTTATGAAAGCTAAAGCCTGCCCAAACAATGGGGCAGTGACATAGCTAACTGGTAAGTTTTTACTGTTAATGAAGAGCTGGTTGTTTCACCAGCTTTAATAGCATTACACATGTTAAGGGTCATCCAGTCGATCAGATGGGAATTTTTAGATTGTAAAATCTTAAGTAAACAATTGCAGTTAGATTGCACTTATATTACATTTAATGCAAAGCCAAATTGGGATTAGATTGCTCCTACAACTATTCCCTCAACTGGATAGAGAAAGGATTAACAACAACAACAACTTGCTTTTATATAGCGCCCCTCGTGCAGGGTAGCATCCCAGAGCACTTGACAGTGGCGGAGCATGACACCGAACCAGGGGAGGTAGAGGTGTCTCTTAGGCACGGTTGAATAGGAAGGTCTTCAGGTGCGACCTGAAGATGGGGAAGGGAGGGGCAAGATGGAGGGATAGAAGAAGAATGTTCCAGAGTTTCGGGACCTAGTGGCTGAAAGCACGGCTACCGATGGTGGAATGGGGGGCATGTGGCCAGAGACAGTCAAGCGGAGGCTGCGGGTTGAGGGGTATGCACGTCAGAGAGGTCGGGAGGTGCCAGGGCATGAAGGGATTTGAAAACGAGTGTGAGGATCTTGAAATCAATCTTTTCGGCGATAGGGATCCAGTGGAGCCTGGCTAGAGCTGGTGTGATGGGGGTGCGGAGTATAGAGGAGATAAAAGCCACAGGATAGGAGACATTGATAGGAGCCAATGAGTATGGCTTCCATCTTGTCAACATTTAGATGTAGGAAGTTTTCGCTGATCCAGGCCCTCATGTCTGCCAGACCTGGAGTCGAAGCTGGAGAAGAAGATCATATGTTGTATATTGAGATTGTGTCAGTTTAACAAGGAAATCATGTTGAATTGACACATGGTCTAGTAGTTCTACTGAATATTGTTATAATAAAATAGGAAAAAATTGGACTAAACACTTTACAACCGCTTGCTTGTAATTTTTTTTAATGCAATAGCACATGTCTCTTAAATGCTTTTGTAGAATTAAGATTGTAGGTATATGTAAAATGCAGCAGAATTTTTTTTTATCTTTGTCAGATGGAATACTTGAAATGAAGATTGTGCAGATGACCAGTGTTCAAGTTGCCACACAACCTCTGGCAAATTCCATGGTAGACTTTGTTGTCACATGCAATGGCAGGTATGGGGCTGACTTTATTCAAGATCACATACTTACTTAAGAACATAAGAAATGCTAGCCAAAAAAAAGACCAAGGTCCATCAAGTTTGTCTTCCACCTTCCTGGCGGTCGCATGCACATATGTCCTGAACTACCTATGTACTATATCCCATAATGTTATTTCCTAAAAGAAAACTATCTAATCTGTGTTTGAATGAATCAACACTTCCTGCTTCAACCGTCACCCTCGGGAGCCTGTTCCATAGGTTTACCATTCGCAGGTTTACTTACAGTTATACTTGTCGCTGTTTCTTTTACAAAGAATAAAGTAACTTGTCATTGGCGATTTGTAGCATTGTGAGACATTCCCATCTGAACTGTCCAAGTCAGGAAAAGCCTTTCCACGCTTAATTAAAAAAATTGTAGTTTAACCAACAGATGATTCAATCATGGATGAGTAAAAGTTATTCTATGAATATTGTATATAACCTCTTTGGAAAGGTTAGATTCAATTCATTTACTTAGGCATTCTCTCACACACAATTAAACACTAATTGTCGCTATCATATTTATGGAGAAATCCCCCACTCTGCATCAAAAGGTGGGGTTGGGGGAATCATTTAAGTATGAAATCCCATTTCTCTGTGTTCTATGCCACTGAAGATTTTAGTTTTGGAGAGCATAGAGATTGGTGTAGATCAGTTCAAAGCTGGTTAGATCAGCAACATTTCTCTTGTTTTAACATGTATTTGTTCTGATTACACTCAACACACAAAACTTCCTCTCAAATGCACTGGTGCTGGATCTTGAGCTCAACCCTATATGGCAGAGGCTGGATGTTCAATGCACACTACCTAGTAGCATAAAGACATAGTATTGGCATCTCTTAAGTGAACATCAACTGAGCCTATGGAAGTAATGATAGTAATAATCTTTGCATTTGATATAGTTCCTTTCATGCTCCTTTCACGAGGATATCTCAAAGTGCTTCACAGGAATTACTGTAAAATGTATTGATTATTTTATAGCTCAATGTAACAGCCAATTTGTGCATAGATTTTCATCTAAATGCGATCGAAATTTATAGACTTCATTGGAGAGCCTGTTTAAACTTCCTTGTATTTCTATATTTGCCCACAAAATACACAATCAATCCACTTTACAGTACATTCAGTGAGACGCCTCAAAGATATGAAAAGCTGCTATATCAAATGCAAGGATTATTATTCACTGAATATTGTCTTCAAAATAACATAGGTAGTTATAATCCAGAACCACGTCTTATCGAAAGCCTTACTTTTATGGACATTTTGTGTCTTACAGTATCCCGACTGATGTGTGCACTGTGATTGCAGACAAATCATGCATGGTGCCAAAGAACATCATTTGCGATCCCATTAAAGCAGCTGACATATGCCATTTTACCCTTCGTAGAGGATTCAACCAATCTGGGATCTACTGTGTGAATATTACATTAAGTGATAATACTAGCTTAGCTGTCGCTAGTACTCTAGTATCAGTTAAAGGTATGTGGCTATTTGTGCCTTCACTTCTTTACGTAATGAGAACAATTAATTTTTTGGACTTCACTATGTAAAAATACAACATTCTATTACAACTATTACAACTGTTGCAAATTGAGGTTTCTGCTTGCACTCTGGTTACTTATCCCACAGCCTGATTCAGTGCCATTTGTGCAACATAACCATTGGATTGAGTTTGTATTTGAGATCACCTGATTCCCTTCTATAAAGGCATGGCATGTATTCAGAGAAGACCACTCTTTGATTTTGTGATGCACAGAATGATGACAGGGAGTACAGAAAAAATACAAGTCCAGTTTTTTTTTGAAGAAACATAATTTAGATTAGACACAATCCCCTTCACAAGTATACCCTTCTTTGTGTTGCTCCTTTTTTTTCCTTTCTGGCTCTCCAGCCACCATTTCAAGATCCTCATTGCCTCTTTCAGATCAGACACTATATGTGCATATATTTAAAGCATTTTTTATTCAAACACTTCCCTGTCTCAATCACTGCAATGATTCCTAACTGAATGTCAATCTGGATGCTGATCAATTGTTTCATTGGCCACCTTTTCCCCTTTGTTTTTATATCCTTTGACATCTGTATTGAGTTCTCCCTCCAAAACTGATCTAATTCTTCACAGCAACTGTATATGTTAAATCAGCAATTAAACTTCTCAAACTTGAATAAATGTGAACTGAGCACTTATTCATGCTTGGGACTGCTTTGCTTAAACCAGTACTTTGATAAAATTGAGCGACATAAATCACTTTATAGGGTAACATAATGGCCACATTTCTTGTCATTTGACTTTGGCCAGAAATGGTTGCCAATTCCTTCCCAATCTTTGAAAGGGACACTTGTCACAGAAAACAGCTGAGACAGTGATGTGAATGAATCAAGGCTCATGGTGCATTAGAGGTTAATTGGCCTCTTTCTTTGGACATGAAAATTCTCAGGAGAGATTTTCTCCCTCTTCTTGTCTGTTGACTAAATGTAATTGCTCCTCTTATTCTTCTTCCTGAAGGTACAAATTGTATAAACTGTCCTCCTCTTCCAAGAGGCCATTCTTCTTGGACACTGAGGGTGTTGGGAGGGGGTGGTTGGTAACAATTGGTCCATAAGAGCTGAGAATAGTCTTTCCCCATATACATCAATACAGTGTGTGTGATAATGGTTAGGAATAGAAAACTGGTCTTTTTCTCTCTTCACGGAAAAGGTGGCTTTTGCTGACATTTTAGAGCAAGAAGGATTCAGTTGTCTCTTCTGTTGCTTGAAACTACAATAGGAGTTGCTATCACACTTGTGCTTGAGCCAATCATTGCTTTTGGCCAGGGTCATATGTTTCCTTTATTATAAACCTTACTTCGATTGTGAAGGAGAGAACAATAAATGAAGGTTACTGAAACACGAAGATCCCAGAGAATGAATGATGTTTGCGTGGCCCATGTTGTTTTTAAAAAGTAGATGTTTTGAGGTTCAAATTCTGATTATAGTTTTAAACTTACAGGTTCAAGCAATGCTACAATACAACAAACCATCCTAATACTTGGTGCCTGTCTAGTGATTCTTATTATTGGTGTGACTGGCTTATTTTATAGGTAAGTTTAATTCTCCTCCAGGATGAGAGAAATCCTAAACTGTTTTTTGGAATGTTTCTATTGCCAACCAAAGCATTTACAAGATATCAGAATGAAGAGTACAGTTCTGAAACCATTCAGGTACCATTCCCTCTCTGAAGACAAATAAATGCTTTTACTGTTCCATCTCTAAAGTAATTGGGTGCAGTCCTATATTTGCCCAAATTAAATTTCAAAATGAAAATCTTTCAGTCTAAAATTCTAACATCTGTTGAAATGAGTGTCTCTGGTGTCTTTCCAGATCACATAACTAAATTGGATCCTGTATGTCTGAATGGCTTGCTGTAGGTTCTATGTAGTTCTATTGTGTACAATCCAGTGTTCAGAAACTTAAAAACACTGATAGATTATTTTTATAAACTTAAGGTACTTTGGAAAGTATACCAATCAGCTGTTAACCACCCAACATTAAGATATAGTTTAATATTGCAATAGGAAGATGGTATGGTGGTGATCTTGAAGGGTAAGAACATATGGGCTGAGAGCTTTCTTCATCCATACCTACCTTTTAATTGTGTGATGCATCTATAACTAATTCTTACAAACATTAGTTGTGACCAGTTAACCAGTTACTGTGAAATTACAGGTGCAGAAATATTTCCTTTCTTTTGGGTGATTTTTTTTATTATTCCAGTTGCAAAATAAAGTAAAATGACCAAAAATAGGTCAATCACTTCATGTGAACATTGCTGTGTGCAAATTGGTTAATGCATTTCCCCACAAACACCCAGTCATCACACCCAATAGTAATTACTACAAAGTGCACTGAGACATTTCAATATTATATTATTATATTCAATAGTATAAGGGCTTCATTTATTATTAGCAACACTGTAAGCTTTTCTGGGGAGGGGGAGGGTGCATGGGGGACAAGGAAGAGACAATAAATTAGACAAAATTTACACCACACTAAGAAAGAAGCATCATTTGAAGTTATGTAACTTGTTTTATATAGCGCTCTGGGATGCAACCCCCCTGAAGGGCGTCATATAAATTCAAGTTGTTGTTGTTTTGCAGGCGTTACAAAGAATATATACCAGTTAACAGACAGGAGAATGTGGGCCAAAGACAGATGGTGGTGAATGGTGAAAACAGCAGTGTGTATTTCAACAGCCTGAAGGCTGTACTTTTCACTGCAAGCAATGAGAAAAGCCCCCTGTTGAAGAATGCACCTGGAATCAATTAATGGGAGCTCCTTATTGAAGAAGAGCCCTGGTTGAGCAGTATTTAACTGCTCGTCTCAGAACCAGTGTTGCTTAAGCAAATCTCGATTATCGAAACGCCCACTTGCATTGCTTTGACTCCTCTCTGTGAACAAATGGATTACAACTTGAAACATTTGTTCCCCCTCCTTTCCCTGAAGATAAAAGCGAAACTGTACTATGAAAAATCTTTATTGTATATGATGAAACAAACACTTGTTGATGTAACTCTATGCTATAGTGAAAATTATTCAACATATTTCTGATTTAACTCTTTCCATTCTGCTACAAAATGTAATTTCTCTTCACCCTGCAAAGTACAGTAATGGTAAGGTGGCAGTGTATTGTCTAGTTTATTTGCAGTTGTTCAAATCCTGCTGCTGAGGTTACTCTGCTGCTTGTTTTCTAAGTCCATCACTATAAAGGGATGTTTGGAGAAATGCATTTGCTAATGAGGGCTTCATACTAATTTAAATAGAGGAATGGCAGACAAACTAACATTACTTTTTCAGGATGTTATTCGAATGCTTTGGATGCAGACTATGCCAAATGCACAAATAATAATGCTCACAATAAATTTTAATCCATACCTATGTTTTGTCTTTTGTTTGGGTTGCTTTCCATCCTCTATATAATAACACTATCAAAATTTCCTTCCTGTTACATCAGTTCCATCACATCAGAAAACTGAAAACAATACATCAGTTGTCTTGCTATCTAAGGTTGCTTAGATTTGGTTATGTCCAAATTTGGCTGGACAAGTACTCATCTAAAGAATAAAAATTAGATTAAGAGTAATGGTCTAGGATTATAGGAGGAAGGCCATTTGGCTCCTTGAACTTAATAATAATAATCCTTGCATTTGATAAAGCGTTTTTCACGTCTTCTAGACGTCCCAAAGAGCTTCACAGAATATACTGTAGAGTGAATTGACTGTATATTTGTGGACGAACTTTTGCTGCTGCTTCTCCAATGAAGTTATATATTCTAAGGCCAATTCCTTGGTCTTTCCCTGTAGCCTTTTGGATTGTTCCTCTTCAAAATTGTTTGAGTCAGTTGGGTCTCTGACAAATGCAGCAAACCATCACCATGCTTAATAGTGTTTTGATGAGAAATTCCCATTGTATAAGCGGAATATATATGTGGAATTCTCAGTGCCAACATGGGGCTTGAACCCACAACCTTCTGGCTCAGAGCCAAGAGTGCTGCCAACTGAGCCAGGCTGAACCATGGGGTAGTTAAGAACGAAGAGGCATGTCACATATTTCACAAATATCTGGCTTATCTTTTATCGAGTGGCTAGAGGCCCCTTCCTTGATTATTAGAAATTTCTGCTGTACTCAGCTTTGCTCCCTGCAAACTTCTGGATTCCTGGAGAGGATTCCACATCCCGACATTCTCTGTGTGAAAACGTTCCTCCTAATCTCTGTTCTGGACCCCCCCCCCGCCTCCAGTTACGATTTTAATATCATGCTCTCCAACACGAGACCCCCCGACCACTGAAAATAATCTTTCCCTCATCACCCGCGTTTGTGGAGTCGTGTAGCTCAGTGGTTAGAGCACTCGTTTTGCAAGCGAGAGACCTGAGTTCAATTCCAGGCAGAGGGCGAAACCTTGGGCAAGTTTCCTTACTCCACACAGAGCCTAATAATAATCCCTCCAAAAAACAAAACAATAATAAATTGGTCATTTTCAATCTACGACTGTTTGTGGGACATTGCTGTGCGCAATTGGCTGCCGCGTTCGCCCACAAATATACAGTCAATTCACTTTACAGTGTGTTCTGTGAAGCGCTTTGGGACGTCCTCCCGGCGTGAAAAGAGCTATATCAAATGCAAGGATTATTATTATTATTATTATTAGAGCACTCGCCTCGCAAGTGAGAGACCCGGGTTCGATTCCTGTCGGGGTGAAATGTTGGTCAGGTTTCCTTACTCCGCGCGACTCTGTTTACCTCACACAGTGGGGGAGGAACCCGGTTATCAGTCAATTGCCAAATCCCTTTCCGGGGGTCATAACCCTTTTTTAAAAAAAATGTCGTCACTCAATCCACCACTGTTTGTGGGTCACTGCTGTGTGTGAGCGCCACTCACTGTCTGTGGGGTTTCGCCCACAACACACACAGTCAATTGCCTTCGCAGTGTGTTCTGTGGAGGGGGAGAGGCGAGAGATTACCATCTAAACCTCCACCGTGTCTCCCCCTCTCTGAGCCGCACACAGACAGTGGGCACTGTGCCCAACCCCAGTGTGCGGCCCAGTGTGTGCGGGGGCGGGGCGGGAGGGCGGGGCGGGGCTGTGCTGGTGTCCGGGGCGGGGCGGGGCTGTGCGGGCCGGGCCGGGCCGGGCCGGGGGTGAGGGCTGTGCTGGTGTCCGGGGCGGGGCTGTGCGGGCCGGGCCGGGCCGGGGGGTGAGGGGAGGCCGGGGATGGCGGCCTGGCTGAGGACACTGGCGGCGGCGCTGGTTACGAACACTCGCTGTGGGGGGCGGGGGCTCCGCGCTCACCCCCGAGAGCCACCGACTCGGGGCTGCACCAACTGCCGGGGCCCGAGCCCCGGCCCCGGGCCCCAGCCCCGCCCGGGGAGCAGCCCGAGCCCCGGCCCCGGGCCCCAGCCCCGCCCGGGGAGCAGCCCGACCCAGGCCACAGGTGAGGCCCACTGCAGCCCGTGTGTGTGAGGGGGTTGGGCCGGGGTTGGGGGTGGGCCGGGGGTTGGGGGTTTGGGGGGGGCGGTTGTTGGGGTGGGGTTGGGGTGGTCCGGGGGTTGGGGGGTGGGCCGGGGTTGGGTCCGGGGGGTTGGGGAGGGTGGGGTCCGGGGGTTGGGGAGGGTGGGGTCCGGGGGGGGCGGGGTTTGGGGAGGGTGGCGTCCGGGGGGTTGGGGTTGGGGAGGGTGGGGTCCGGGGGGTTGGGGAGGGTGGGGTCCGGGGGGGGGGGGGGGGGCGGGGGTTGGGGAGGGTGGGGTCCGGGGGGTTGGGGAGGGTGGGGTCCGGGGGGGGGGGGGGGGGGGGGGGGGGGGGGGGGGGCGGGGGGGGTGGGGTCCGGGGGGGGGGGGTTGGGGAGGGTGGGTCCGGGGGGGGGGGGGGTTGGGGAGGGTGGGGTCCGGGGGTGGGAGGTTGGGGGGGTGGGTCCGGGGGGTTGGGGAGGGTGGGGTTGGGAGGTTGGGGAGGGTGGGGTCCGGGGGGGGGGGTTGGGGGGGGGGTTGGGGGGTGGGGGGGGTGCGGGGGGTTGGGGAGGGTGGGGTCCGGGGGGGGGGGGGGGTTGGGGAGGGTGGGGTCCGGGGGGGGGGCGGGGGTTGGGGAGGGTGGGGTCGGGGGTTGGGGGGGGGGGGGGGGTGGGGAGGGGGGGGGGGGTGGGGAGGGTGGGGTCCGGGGGGGGGGGTTGGGGAGGGGGGGGTGGGGGGGGGGGGGGGGGGGTCCGGGGGGGTTGGGGAGGGTGGGGTCCGGGGGGGGGGGGGGGTGGTGGAGGGTGGGGTCCGGGGGGGGGCGGGGGTTGGCCTGACATATGGAAACCCGTCTCTATCAGAAGATCCAAACCAAACTGAGAATTCCATCATCCCAACTACACATGGACATTCCCTGCCTCCTCCATGTCCGTCTTGAGATCAGAACCAAACACCTTCCTCTTCAACCGTGGCTCGGGTCAGCTCTCTCCGTGGCTCGGGTCAGCTCTCTCCGTGGCTCGGGTCAGCTCCGCTCTCTCTCTCTCTCTCTCTCTCTCCGTGGCTCGGGTCAGCTCCGCTCTCTCTCTCTCTCTCTCTCTCCGTGGCTCGGGTCAGCTCTCTCTCTCTCTCTCTCTCCGTGGCTCGGGTCAGCTCTCTCTCTCTCTCTCCGTGGCTCGGGTCAGCTCCGCTCTCTCTCTCTCTCTCTCTCCGTGGCTTGGGTCAGCTCCGCTCTCTCTCTCTCTCTCTCCGTGGCTCGGGTCAGCTCCGCTCTCTCTCTCTCTCTCTCCGTGGCTCGGGTCAGCTCCGCTCTCTCTCTCTCTCTCTCCGTGGCTCGGGTCAGCTCCGCTCTCTCTCTCTCTGTGTATTGGTGTCTGGCACAGCCACTGTTGTGCTCTGGGTCGCTGCCCCTCGCTGTATAAATGAACATTGTTGTTGTTCAGGTTAGTCAGGATAGTTCTGAGCATTTGATCAATAACAACAACAATTTACATTTGTTTAGAGCCTTTCATGTCAGGAGGATGTCCCAAGGCGCTGGACAGTCAGGGATCTGCACTGAGCTGGTGGCTGGGATCAGGAAGGATGAAGGGCGGGGAGGGTAGGAGGGTGAAGACACGGTCGAAGAAGAAGGTCTGAGATAAGTTTTAAAGGAGGCAAGAGGAGGGATTGCGGGATGGAGTTCCAGAGGGTGGGGGCAGAAGATCTGCCCACCAATGGTGGGGCGAACGAGGCAGGATACGCGAAGCAGACTGGAGCCCGCTGAGCAGAGGGCGCGGACATGTTGGTAGTGGGTTAGGAGTTCACAGAAGTAGGGGGGAGCAAGGCCGTGGAGGGCTTTGAAGGTGAGGACCAGGATCTTGAACTGTATCCTCTGTGCAATGGGAAGCCAGTGGAGTGGGGCGAGGATGGGGGTGATAGGGTCACGGAGCCTGGTGCGGGAGAGGACATGGGCTGCAGACTTCTGGATGATCTGCAGCCTATGGAGGGAGGAGCTGGAGAGGCCGACAAGCGGGGAGTTTGCGTAGTTGAGTCTGGATGTGATGAATGCGTGGATGAGTGTTGAGCCGAGCAATGTTATAGAGGTGGGGAAAGGTGGAGCGGGTCATGGTATGGATGTGGGGACAGTTGAGGGTCGAAAAGGATGCCGAGGTTCCATGTTGGCTCCATGAGGTGTAGAGAGCATCCATGAAATGTGATGCTGTCAGCGCCTGAGGCTTGTTGACATTCAACTGGAAGTTAGCTTTCGTCCAGGACTTGATGTCCGACAGGCAGTCTGTGAGGACAGCAGTGGAGTTGAGGGTGGAGGTAGAGGGATAGAGTTGAGTGTCATTCGCATACATGTGGAAGTTGACCCCATGTCTATGGATGATGTCACCAAGAGGGACACCGCCCTTGATGGGGTTGGAGGAGAAACCGTTAGTGGAGACAGTGTGAATTTTGAAAAATACTTGGAATTCAGTCTTAATTTGAAAACTGTTTTTTCTGCAATTCTTTAAACCTAATCAAGGCTTAATTTGAAAAATGTTCCACAATTCTGCACAATCTTAAATTTGGAGCAAATGGCCTTACAGGTTTGAACTTGGTGGAGAAGTAAAGGATTAAACACTTTCACTTTTGCTTTTAAATAGGTTCCATTTACAAGTCAGTGTTCACCATTGATTATTTGGTGGCTTTGCTGCGGCAGGAGAATGCGAAGGATATATGTGTTATTAAAGTGCCGGAAGAAATAAAGTACACAGATTATTTTATCATCGTGAGTGGAACTTCTGCAAGGCATTTGCATGCCATGGCCCATTACGCCCTTAAAGTGGTAAGTCGATCTTGGGAAATGTTGTCACTGAATGAGTTATATTTGTTTCGGTTAATCACAGTGCCTGTAAACTATGTGAATGAGACTTGCCAAGTCTTTGAACATGACTCAGTAGTGATCTGAATCTGTGCATGAAAATAGCAATAATAAACATTTTTTTAAAAAACGTGAAAGCCACTTTCTGAATACTCACATTCTTAGGAGGTCACCAGCTGTGAAATTATAGAAACTCTACCTGATAGTGAAATTAACCTTGTTTCTACTCTCAATGTTTTAGTTCATTTGATGGCGATAATAATAATAATAAATCCAATAAGTAATTGATGTAAGAACAGAATTACTGGAAATTTGCAGCAGGTCGATCACCTGAAACACCACATATATTTTGACTAAACTGATTATTCTGCAGAGTAGATATTATTTAAAGCACCTGGTCTGCTGAATGGTCACGGACATCCTATAGCTCAGTGGTTAGAGTAACAAGAGACCTGGGTTCGATTTCTGGCAGAGCAAAACTTTGGGCAAGTTTCCTTACTCCACACGCCTGTTTACCTAGAGGTAAGTAGGAACCCGGTTGTTAGTTGATTGGCGGATCCCTTTTCCTTCAAATTGTTTTTAAAATAATAATAAATTGGTCACTCAGCCCACGACTGTTTGTGGCACGCTGCTGTGCGCAATTGGCTGTCGCATTTCGCCCACAACATATACAGTCAATTCACTTTATGGTATATTCTGTGAAGCGTTTTAAGACGTTTTGAAGATGTAATAAGGCGCTATATCAAATGCAAGGATTATTATTATTATATGTTGTGTTTCAAACGCTGTTCTTTATAGTAAGTCACTGCAGGAAGTAGGTTGGCTAAGTAAATTGTACACAAGTATTGTAAGATTGGATTCAATTTCTCAATAAAATGCTTTGGTACAACCAAAATAATTTTGTTATTCATCAGTATAAACAGTTAAAGACAGAGCAGCTTCCTCAAGTCAACATGGAAGGAAAAGATACTGAAGACTGGAAATGTATAGATTTTGGTAAGTATCAAATATCTAGTGAACTGTACGATAACAAACTTTAATAAGACAACATAGTTATTGGGCACGAAATGCATCAATGCCAATAATATATGGCGTTTCAGATCATAAAGCTGGCCTAGCAAAGATGCCCTTTAATAAATGTTAGGTCCGGGAGTGTAGAAGTCTTAAGCAAGAGTGTTTGAAACACATTGTGAAGTACCTCTCTCACATTCTAGATCCTGAAGAGGGGCGTGGGGAAACAAGTGCTGAGCCAAGTAACCGGGGGTGGAGGTGTGGAGAAGGAACAGCCATAAAAATGTTCCTGCTTGCTAAAGCTCACCCCTGTATAAATCAAGTTCTCACTTCAGATGTTTGTGCAAATTGGCTGCCACATTCACCTACAAACAGTCAGAACACTTTACAGTAAATCTTGTGAAGTGCTTTGGGTGGGACCTTTTAATGACATGATAAAGTGCTATATCAAATATAAGGATTATTATTACTGTAATTATGAGTGGGAATCACTGGGCAATTAGGCAAGTTTCCTTACTGCGTATGTCTCTGTTTACCTAACAGTAAGTAGGAACCCGGTTGTTAAATCGTTGGCAGATCTCTTTCCCGGGTAATAATCTGTCAAAAAATGTTTTAGATCACTCAATCCATGACTGTTTGTGGGACATTGGTATGGCAATTGGCTGCTGCATCAATTGGTGCATTGCTTTCCAGGGCTAATAATCCCATCAAAAATAATAATGATAATTTGGTCACTCAATCTCTGACTGTTTGTGGGACAAACAGTGGGACGTTGCTGTGCGCAATTGGCTGCTGCTTTTTGTCCACAATCCACTTTACAGTATATTTTGTGAAGTGCTTGAGACGTCTCAGTGGTGTGATAAGGCACTATTTCAAATGCAAGGATTATTTTTATTATAAATCATATAGTTAGAGCACTCACTCGCAAGCAAGAGGACCCAGTTTCGATTCCCAGGCGGGGCGAAACCTTAGGCAAGTTTCGACATGCCTCTATTTACCTATTTACCAGAGTCCTGTAGCTCAGTGGTTAGAGCACTCGCCTTGCAAGCGAGACACCTGGATTCAATTCCAGGCAGAGGGCGAAACCTTGGGCTTCCTTACTCCACACGCCTAATAATAATCCCTCCAAAAAACAAAACAGTGATAAAAATTGGTCATTTTCAATCCACGACTGTTTGTTGTACACTGCTGTGCACTGCTGGCTGCCGCGTTTCACCCAAAATATACAGTCAATTCACTTTACAGTATATTCTGTGAAGCGCTTTGAGACGTCTAGAAGATGTGAAAAGTGCTATATCAAATGCAAGGATTATTATTAGCAGTAGTGGTAAGTAGAAACCCGATTGTTTGTCGATTGGCAGATCGCTTTCCGGGGGTAATAATCCCTCAATGGCTACCAATGTTCCACACTCAATCCACGACTGTTTGTGGAACACTGCTTTGGCAATTGGCTGCTGCTGCGTTTTGCACACAAAATACACAGCAAATTCACTTTACAATATATTCCGTGAAGTGTTTTGAAACATCCCAATGACGTGATAAGGTGCTACATCAAATGATAAAGTCATTTCCCATGTGGTTGGTATAGCCTTTTAAACAAAGGAACAAGGAACTGCCACATTATAGAGGAGTTCTTCAGAACTATTATTTGTACGCTGAGAAAGCTCTCTGTAGTGTGGCTGGATGTAGAAACAAATTGCACCACCAGATGGCAACACGGCAGTGTTGCTCACTTTCTTTAGTTCAGTGTGGACCAAAAGGCGGCCCGTGGCCCACAACCAGTGAAGACATAAACTTGGGATATAATTCATTTGAAAAACTACTTCCTAGTAGCTCCAGCTGGTACGCATTCAAGTGGACTTGTTTGAATGCTGGCCTTGACTGATTGGGATATGGTATGGTACTGAGTGAACTGCAGCTGTTTGCTAGGGGGTGTGATGGGGAGGGGGCAAGGTAAGAATTGTTGAACATGTCAGAAACGTTGCATAGGCTGAAATGACACTGAGAGTGTGGTTCATTGGTAGCCATGGTAGGAAGGAGACAAACTCCAAGGGAGTCTCTCGGCTGATTTCAATGCGGGACTATACTTTATTGCTTAACTCTGAGAATGGAGAACTAGCAGAACTCCAGCAAAAGTCCTTCAATTTGGATATGGAGTGAGACGGATCTTGAGTTAACAAGTTCCAGATTTCTTTGCCTTTAGCAAAGTCACTGTGCATGTGGCTACAGGAACATTGATGCTTTCCCTGTAACTATTTGAAAAACCTGCCAGCACTCTGTGTGGTTTCACACATTTTGGTTTGGTCAGCCGGGAGTCTGACATATGTGAAACCCATCGCCATGCTTCAAGAGTATCCAAACTAGACAGAGTATCATGCATCCCACCTACACATGGAATGTGCGCTCTCTCTCTCTCTGGAGGGACACACCCTGCTTTTCTAATTCCAGAATGTATTAGGCAAGAGCCAAGGCTTGGGGACCCCAGAATATGCATTGGAGAACTGCAGAAGTCTAGCCAGCTAAAACTGCATAGGCTTTCCCACAACTTGTCCAGCTATGACCATCCCACCTGTTAGGGCTTTGGTTTGCACAACAACTAGAGCTGAATGGGAAGAATCCCTGCCCCCAATCACTGGTCTGCCACTCATCCTAACAATATCAATACTGTACCATGCTTTGCTGCTTAACTCAGGTTTCAATGTGTTCAATAATTCTTAGAGCACTGAACAGTTTTGAGTATGACTTCAGCAGGGCCCTGGCTCAGAGGATTGACTTGGTTCTGATATTCCATTACCATTAATCAAGCGTTAGTAAGTGTTTAAGTAATACAATGTCATGTTTTCTATGTGCTTTTTTGAAAGGTAATATTGTGATACATTTCATGTTGCCTGAAACCCGGGAAGTCTATGAACTGGAGAAACTCTGGACTTTGCGTTCACATGATGATCAGTTGGCGAAGATACCCCAAGAAATGTTTCCGTCTGATTTTATATACGAACCAACAGATGTGGGCCAAAAGGAACAATCGCTTCCCAGGGCAGTTTTGGGAGAATCCACACGTGAAGCTGACAGCAACAGCAGGACCTTGTTTTGAAAATAAAATTGCTCGACAAAGCCAACAGCTTGACTCGTTTGGTTTTGCTCAAGGTGTTTGATTTTATAATCGGACAAAGAAATGAACGACAGTGCTTGTGAGACTCTTGATTGGGGAGATGACTCTGCCACTGAATGTTTTGATCTAAAATGTGCAAAATGTTGAAATAAATACACCAAACTGTCAAAAAGAAAAACTATTCTGAACCACATATTAAAACACAAACTACTTTGGAAGGAAATGTGTTAAGTGTTTAAGCATCAGAGTCTAGTAGATAGTGTATAAAGGGTGGATTATTTACCTTTTCACTAAGCTCCCAGAGGGGAGTTTATACATCTAGGCTTGTCTTACCCTCCAATAAGTTCTTGAATACTCATTGAGTTTATGCTGATGATGAATGATGCACCATTAACCACTACCAACTCAGGCTGGACTCCCACCCCATTGTACTAGGAATTGCATTTCCTACATGATTCATTAAATTTGGTTGAGTGACAACTGATAATTAAAAGGCCTTTTGTAGCAAAAGGTCACTGAAATTTACATCCCAAATCTATTTAAACTCTTATTCCAGAAGTGAAAAGGGCAATTCTAATCCTTCATAACACCTCTTATGACTATGAAATAGAATCTATTGAACAAACAGTGCTGGTTTTAAAAATCAATCCAGACTGCATAAACTTAATCTTAAATCGAGTAAGATCTCAAGAGACTGAAGTTCATCTGTAACTGAACCCAAAATGCTCCCATTTACTTATGCACATCAGCTAGTTTTTTTTTACATTTTCTTAAAGATATCCATTCCAAGCTGTTTTTAAAGCAAATTCCTTTTAGAAGCTGGAAAACTCAGAGGAGTGACATTGCTTTAATTCTATCCAATCATGCGAGGTGGGTCAAAGGTCCTCAAGGTAAGATGGATAACAGCCTGTAAATGATCGCAGCTGGTGGGGGAAAGGAAGAAATAAACTTAAAAGTCTTATAGGATGAGTAGGAGACCACAAATTAGATCTTATCTATTCAAAATAATAAATTGCAGGGTCTAATATATTGGATACTTGTCATTGGAGTTTTAGTTTCTTAATTGTTTTCCTTAATAAAGAACTGGATTTGTGCAAATGCAAGTTTCCTTTTGTAAGATGCTCACCACAGGAATGCTACTCAGATACAATCTACCTACAGAGTGGAATGACAGGAATTCTTCATAAGGAATTCCATTCAGAAATACTAAAAATTAGATCCCAACTGTCAAATATTGTAACTCCATCTTTCTCCTATTATGAAATGAATGATGTGTGTTATACAAGCAATTTATGTACAAATTAGATGTTGTAATGCCCTGTGCAACAAACATTTGTTGGGTCTATGTGGTACATTCCACTAGAACACTTCAAAGACACCAATCATAAACAAATCATATAGGAGCTAAATTCTTTATTTCATACAGAGGCATTTGACAAGTGGGGCTGCATTGGGGGCACAGTATTCAGATGAAAGAAAAAGTGAGCCATGTAATGTTTGCTGGTATCACACTTCCATTTACAGTACTACCTTCAACTAATGCCAGTTATTCCAAATACACCAGTCTCATTTGAAAAAATGAAAAATTAAAACAGGTTCTATCCTAGCAACAATCTCTATACAGTCCAGAAATTTAAATGATACAACAGCAGATATGCCAATGCAAATGCAGCATTATATGGTGAAATCAAAATCCATGGTAAATCAATTCCTTATCAAAGGTTACTTGCAATAAAGAAAATACAAGTGGGCTTATGACTTTCCAGCCTCACATCAACTCTTTTAAGCTATTATTAAATGACCTTCTGTAGTTCAGTAATTTTATCAATGTAAAAACAATTTCTAAGACTACATGGAAAAGTCACTGCCAAAAAAAATGAGAATTAATTTTGCTAAAGCTACAACATAAGCTTTTGAGAATTTTTAATTAGTAATGAATAATATGCAGGCAAAAAATACTTCAGACCATTTTTAAATTGTCCAAATCTGTACAAAAATGATCTTTGGGAAAATTAACCTATCCTATGCAGAAATGCCTCTAATTCAAATGTATCTAAGAGGTAGATCAAAAAATTGATGAAGTAAATGGTTATGCCAAGTTGTGCCCCTCCAATTCAGTGCAGCATGATGATTCTGATCATCTCATGCACAAAAAAATAAAAACAAATCACAAAGGTTCAGAGGTAATAGTATGGTTCTGCTCAGACCACATACAGCAGTGTTTATGCACCAAATATGCACTGCCTTAGTTTAAGCACTGAGGTAGATGGAATTTGGGTTCACTGAAGAAATTGATCGGAGCATTTCAACTTTACCACATATTATTTTAGCTTATTCTATCATTCTGTTAGACTACATTCTGGGAGGGGGGGAGAGAGGGAGAAGGAGGAGATATTGGCTGTCAATTTGGCCTTTTGGCATTGAAATGTATTGCTATACTGGTGTAGAATGTGCATAAAGCCTGCTGCATTCTGGTTAAGCCGAGAGAAGGAGCAGAGAAATGGAGCTTGCAGCCCCCTCAGTGGCTTAGCGTGGCCCACTATAGCAGCTGCATATGTAAACTCTTATTTAGTTTCAATAACTTTAGTGTGATCAAACAGTGTTTGACCGTTTTTCTGCCCATGGTGACTGAAATGGGTGGTTCAGTAAGTTCAACCCAGAGTGTGCTCCGGCAAAGTGTGCCAGAGTATTCTCTAATGGATTAAATCGCTCTACCAATAACTGAAGATGAAGCTTGCTCTTTGAACAAAATGGCCAAGTCCAAATGGACTGCGTCATTATGTATCAAGAGGCTGTGATGGCCAAAGGCACCAAGGGTCCATGCATTAAAAAATTACTCAGTAACACTAAAAGCCAATCCAGTTTGCAGCCACTTTTTTTTTCAACCCAAGCCTCTTGCCATCACTTCCTTGTTTTGTTCCCAAAAAGTACCATCAATCAAAAATAGGAATTAAACACTTTCATCCCATCTTAAAAAAAGAAAAAAAATGGCATTGCTGCTATCAGTATATGTTGGCATCATTCGGCGTCTTTCAAACATTCACAGAATTTTGATCAAAAGATGGTGTTGTGAACCTCAGGAAATCTGAGGCGATTCTGATTATCGAGTACTCCCATCAGCCAGCAGCTAGAAGCAAGACATCTACATCTGTATTTTTCTCTGTAGTGCTCCTGGCTTGTAGCTGATCAAATTTTACTTTTTTTATTAAAAAAATAAAATGCTCAAGACTATTACTTTTATAAAGTATACAAAATAAGCAAAAAAAAGGAACAATTGAGGTACTAAATGCCTGAGGTAGTTTAGTAAAATGCATAATAATCAATTCATGCCCTGGCCAACACCATTCAACACTTCCCTTAGGTTCTCACGGCAGTGTTTCAGTAATCTTTGTAAAATAACCAAATTTAAAAAGCCATTTTTTGTGGTGGGACAGATGCCTACAAACTAGCCACCCCCTTACCCCCTCCCCCAAAAAACCTCAAGATTTTATAATGACTGGAACTATAAGAGCAATGCCTTTTTGTAACCAGTGAAATCAGAAGAGAAAGCTTCATTAAACCCAACAGATCTAAGAGCTTTGGGAAAGCTAACAAGGCAGTTTAAAGTTTTGAAATTAGAACAAAAGAAGGGAAGTGAAAGGGTCTTATTTAAAGCTGGGTTTCACAAGGTTTCTTTTTTGAGCGCCTAAAGGACACATTCTCACAGAGACAGAGTTCAATTGTTGCCTGGTCCTCGACAAAGATGACTGGGGAAGGTGGAACATATGCTTCTTTATCAGTGATGGGTTTAAATCCTCATCTACGACTACACAGTCCATCTCTCTCTTTGGTCTGGCATCTGTCTCGGTGGTTGGTTTGAAATCCTGAACCTTTTTATTTTCTTCGGGACTGGGGTTGTCCACTCTGCGCCGTCTTCTGTTGCTGCTGTCTTTTTACCTGGGCCAAAATTTCTTGAATTTTTCGTTGAGCAAGCTATTTGTAAAAGGGATGAAAAAATTAGTCATCAGTTACTCAGTTAACATTAAATCCTCCTTCACTGGATACAAAACAAGGAAATTTAAGGAAATATAACATTTTATCTTCTAACTACAGCAGTAATTCAGCCTGGCTCAGTTGGTCTCTCTCTCGCCTCAGAATAAATTTAAAAAATCGTTCCATTTGATTTAGCGCTTTTCAGGTCTTCTAGATGTCTTAAAGCGCTTCACAAAATATACTGTAAAGTGAATTGACTGTATATTTGTGGGTGAAACGCGGCAGCCAATTGGCACAGCAGTGTCCCACAACAGCGTGGATTGAAAGTACCAATTTATTATTGGCTTTTCTTTTCTTGAGAGATTTGCCCAAGGCTTTGCACTGCCGGGAAAAGAATCCAGGTCTCTCGCTTGCAAGGCGAGTGCCCTAACCACTGAGCTACAGGATTCCACAATCCGACTCTACAGGAATCAAAAGATTATGGGTTCAAGTCCCAGTGTTACTTTTTGAGCTCACTTAGTGTAGGCTGGTATTCCAGGACAGTACTGGGAAAGCACAACATTGTTGGAGATGAGACGTTAAACTACCTATTCAAGTGAACGTAAAAGATCCCGTGGTACTAATCAAAAAGACAAGGGACTTCTTCTCAGTGCCCTGACCAACAATTCCTCAAAATGAAATTGATCAATGGCCGTTTGTGGGACTTTGGGCACAAATTAGCTTTGGCGTTCGCCTACAAAATACACTACATTCTACAGTAAATCATGTGAGGATCTTTAAGACACCCTCTCGATGTGAAAGGCTTGTATCAAATGCAATGAAATATTATTCTTGCATTACATCTTTGTCTTTACATTTGTATGGCGTTTTTCTATTTCGAGTTGGATGTTATTTTGCACAATTTGTGGTTGCAATTATTGTTTCAATCAGCAGTAGCAAGAGTTGGAATTGTTGAGGGTAGAAATTATTCTGGATTACTAGATTCTGATTCTTAAATACAATGGAAGACTGCCTCAGCAAGGAGGACCTCAAAGACTAAACTGCTATGTAAGTCACAAAGGCTGCTGTTGCACCTGCCTTTCATTTTCAGACAGATATTATAAATGATTCAGAACCCAGCAACAGCCTATTACA
The DNA here is from genome assembly GCF_018977255.1 of Callorhinchus milii. Lineage (NCBI taxonomy): Eukaryota > Metazoa > Chordata > Chondrichthyes > Chimaeriformes > Callorhinchidae > Callorhinchus > Callorhinchus milii. The sequence goes on along the minus strand of NW_024704743.1, from coordinate 53,442,086 downwards.
ATTTGACCAGTTTCTCACTTGGTATAAACAGAAAATGATATCCCTGCTCAAAAGATGACGTGTTTTAATTATCTCCAAGTCCCAAGTGATTTTGTACTGGTGTGTAAAAGGAAATCTCTTACCTGACTTGCAAAGAAGTGACCGGTTATTTTGACAATAACCTGATCATTTTCATCTGGAATCTGATCACGAGGAACTACCACTTCTGCACTTGTGAGGTTCTGTAGCTCATTTACCTGAAACATTTTAGGTTAGGATTCATGAGCTGAAAGCTAGAACAGTCAAGAGCCAAGTACCTCAGCCTATTTGGGTTTGACTGACAACTTACTGACATGCATCTCAGAAACTGACAACTATTTTATATATATTTTATTTTACATTATCTTCCATCCTCCCCCATTGATCCAAAAAAAAGCCCAAATTCAATAAGCATATAGAACACCAGATAATTGATAGAGGAAAGCACAGCAGAGATTTAGATTAAAGCAATGAAATATTTTGGAAACAATGCTCACCGTTTTGCCCCCTTTCCCAATAACCCGGCCAGCTGCATGGGATGGTACTTTGATATGGGTCTCCAGTTTCACTTCTTCTTTGGGTCCAAAGAAATTCTCCTCTTTCAGTTTGCCATAGATTCGACCTTGAGCCTGAAGAAACAAAATTTTCCAGCTACATCTGCTTCTCAAAGTAATGACTTGGTGCCCATGCAGAATCAACAGTATTTCTCAGGCTGTTGAGATTTCCAAGCTACCTGTAACACAACCTTAATGTACAATTTGCAATTCAAATTGCTGTAACAATGCTGTCCAATAATAAACACGCTTTATTGTAGCGCAAATTTGCCTATACCTTTGTACTCCTGTGGACCCCCACATGTAGAACTGGCTGGCTTGCTTCTTGTGTCAGCTGGCTTTCTGCCCTAAAATGGCCAACGTCTGGGTTAATAGGTGCAGAAAGTGAATTTGGAAGGAATCTAGTATATCCTCCATCCTCGCCAGGCTCTATTGGTCTCCCATCACCACAGCAGATCGAGTTCAAGTTCCTCATCCTATCTTTTAAATCCCTTCATGGGCTTGCCCCACCCTAGCTCTGTGACCAGCTGACTCCACACCAGCCCACTCAGTGGGATTGCTTGGTTGATCCCGTCACACCTGCCCAACCATCAGTATCTGGTTTTCAGCATATCTGCCCCACTCTCTGGGCCTCCATCCCCAAGACCCTTCGGCTTGCCCCTTCCTCGCTTCTTTCAAGGTCCATCTCAAGACCTTCCTCTTAGTCTGCGCTTTTGGCCATCTTTCCCTTCCCCCCCAGCCCTCCTCCAACCCCAGCTTGTGTGAATATCCAAGACTGTCCAGCACCATATCATATAAATTCTGACAATTTACCTTAAACTGAGCTTCAGGTGGTCCTGTGATGATCACCATACGCTGTTTTGTATCTGGACTTTCAGCAGGAGCAATCTTCAACAGAATACATTGTATAAATATAAACATAGAATACATCCAACAAATATAGATACATCTTTAGAACTTAAGTTATGATGTAAAATCCAGAGTATATATTGATTTACATATGTATAATATATATATTTGGCTCTGTTTCCTTATTTACAATACTCTTAAGAGATTCTCATGTCCACTAGCCAAAAAGACCAACACAAACTCTTGTGCAACCTCCGAATATGTCTACAGAGGGCGCGTTCTTCAGCTGAAAGCTACTGTGGGAGGGAGGCTTGATTGATCGAATAGTCCAACAATACATTCAGAGGATCACAAGTATGAATAGCAACCTCAATTAGGATTAAAATACCAATTGCAATATTCCACCAATTCTCAAACTGGCTACTAGTTTAGTGTGAGCTAGCACAGCATTCCTTTTCATTGTAGATAGGAGGGAAAATGGCAATGCTCCCAAAACATATAAAAAGCTTTGTGACATTAGCACATATTGTGGAATTCAGGCTTAAACAAAAGTATGATGGCCATAAAAGGAGTAAGAATGGCTACACCTTCGTTGCAATCATGAAATGAACCAGTTTATATTCTAGAAACCATTTATTCTCTTAGATTCCTTTTCCCAACTAAAGATATCAAATAATATATAGGCCATGGAATTCAAAAATTTCATATTTAGCTGAGCTAACACTTTGTTCCATTTCTTTTCATACACAGGATCCCAGTGGCACATAGCTGTCCATCATACTATCATACTCGATCTAGATCTACACGTAGGACAAATGCTCAAGAATGGGTCAAATTAACATCAAAATTCACTTAACCTTCAGAAAGCCACTAACTACTTTCTAGTTGTACAAACAATAAGGGACACAATCAAAGCTCAAATTCAGGATTAGCTTGCATTTTTTTCAGCTGTGAAGCTATTATATATAGGTCAAGCAATACTTTGGCTCAGTCAGCAGCCTTTTGATCAAACATTTATGGGGTTGAGTCCTATACTTGAGATACTGAATGGCTGTTGCATTGTTGGAAGTATTCTTTAGATGACAAGTTCAATTAAAGGTCCAGTCTGCCTGTTCTAGTGCCTCAGGTGAATATTGAAGATTTAATGTCACGATTTCAAAGAGAAGTGATCCTCCGCCTCCCACCAATGTTCCTGCCTCACCACAAATTCACCATTCCCCAAAAAAGTCATTTATCTCAATGCTGATGCAGATTGGCTGTGTTGTTAGTAGCTTTAAGTGACTATACTTCAAACAATGTACGAAGTGTGTGAAGAGGTGCAAACACGATAAAGCAAAATGTCACCATCATTAAACTAGCAAGAAACATTGTTTGATCAAGTTAATTACTGAGCAAAAAAAGCTGACTCATTCTGAATGAAGTTTCTGAAAATTTTTGCAACAGATTTGAATTTGTCTCTACAATAAGCTGGCAAACACAGTAGACTGTCTTGCACAGTGTATTAGGGGCAATTTTACAAGAACCTAATATTTACAGTCAGAACTTAAAAATATGAAAAGACTGAGAAGTCTAGAACAAATAAAACCTTTGGGCTAATCCTGTGATCTAGTGGGTAAAGGCACCACCCATCACAAATAGAAAGTTACAGCTTCAAATTTTGTCCTGTGCTGAATTAGCTGGTGTATTATGATGGGCCAAGGATCCCACATTGCCTTCAGGGAAATGTGGATGTTGGATCAGAACTGTTTCTCAAGTTTGTCTCTCCAAGAATGGGAACATTCACTATCTGGACTCGCATATGACAACTTACCAATTTGGCCAAGGCACCAGAGGGCAGCACAACCCCAGCAACAGTTAATTAAAATGCATTAAATTCATAATGCATTTGGTGAAATCATAAAACACTTAAGAGGCTGCAAAATGGTTTAGAAATTGGTTAAAAGCAACTCCATAAAATCAGTTTACATATCAAATTAAGTATTGAACTGGTGAAAACATTCTGTAATTATTTCCAACAACAGTCACTGGTATCACTTGGCAGTCATAGATTTTATGTCTCAATTTTCACCATGATTTGTTGCAGCGCATAAATTCTTTGTCAAGTATAAAATGCTAAGAGTTACCTTAATGGAAGCTCCTGCGAAGCGAGAGAGTTGTTTGATGTGTTGTCCCTGTTTGCCAATAATTGCACCCACAGCCAGGGCAGGGATGAAGACATGAACCGTCTCAGACTCTGACTGTTGCTGAAATTAATATACAATCATTAAAAGTGTGCAACTGGCAAATACAAGAAAGGTTAAGCATATGCTTTGGCTAGCTCAGAATTTTATACAACGCAATTAGGAAATGCACAGACCAAAGAGACCATGTGGCATGTCCCAATAAAAATACTGTCAATTAAATTCTTCCTCTAATATCTATTATTTCACTCTTGTATGTCCTAACATAATACACCTCCACCACCTCCTTGGGTTTTTCCACATATGCATAACTCTGTATAAAATGCTGGGCAACCTTGTTATAATATGCCTCACTGGAGTCTGCATATTTCCTGTAGACCCATGATGTGGTCCACATCCAGCTTGTAGCAGGGACTGGCTGGCGTCTTACACGTTTCCAGGCAGTCACTCGGTCAGTCACTACTGCTCTCTGCAGTGTTAACAGGGGTCACCCTGTAATTAAGCCTCGAAATTCCATGAACCTTGCTAATCACAAGTTGTACATTTGTTGACTTATGTTAAACGTTGTTAGGTTTCACTTTGTCCATGCCCTTTAAGGATCTGGAATACTTCAATAAGATCTTGGGTGTGAACATTTCCAGCTTCTGCCGCCTCTCCTAACTCAGCAGTAATCTATTGGATATTATAAGCTTAGCCTCTGAAGGTTAATCTCACTAAAATAGAAAAAAAAACAGGTTCAAATCGACCATTTAATTGTCCGAGTCCCAACTAAAAAATTAGCTTAACTGATCTACTATAAAAAGGTTATAAAGAGTACAGAATTGTTGGGAGATTCTGTTAATACCACCCCAATCCAAACTAGAACAGCACAAGATTCTGAAGCTTAAAGCAACGGTAAAAGCATTGCTAAAGAGAGTGGTCTGGAATTTCATGGAGAATAAAGTGTAAACATATTTTCATAAGGAAGGTTAATTAAATGTCTGTGTCTGTAATTTTGAAATGACCTCTGGTTTAGACAGCAGTTGTAAAGCAAATAAATTTGAGTTACAGTACAAATAAATGCATAAGCAACAAAATAATGGGTAACCCAAAGCAAAAGTTTACATGAATAGCAACTGATTAATTGTCTGATGATTCACTCTCCTTGGGGGAAAAAATCATGCAAAAAATATAATGAAATAAGAGCTAAATGTAAAGCTCTTGTTCCCAGCACTCCACCAATTTGGAGCTGGTTGATAGGAGCTGTCAAGTGTAGTTTGAGATAACTTACTTTCCTTTGTTATTTTCACTCCCTGAAAGAAAGTGCCTAGCTACCCACTTCCACAGCACAGCTGAAGACGACAAAGTTACTGCTCAAAATCTTTTAAAAGTGATTGTTTTATGGCATGTATTATTTATTAATTTACTCAAGAAGTGTTCACAGTCTGGGTCAGATGATTGAGAACAGTATATAGTGCAAAGTTAATTGGTTGGTTAAAGCTTAAAGACCCAGCCATTGTACCAAAATGTAATCATTCTATGGCGGCTTGGAGAAAAAGGAAGAAATGCAGACACCAAAACATTGTAGTCATTTTGAAGGTGATTTTTTTGTGGCAATTTACTCGACATGAAACTTCATAACCACTGCTGCAAATCCAGTACACTGGCAGCATCCAAACATTTCAATTAAAGATTTGTAGCTACTTACAGCTAGAATTAAAAATGCAGGAAATGTTGCTGCGCACACAAATCTGGTGTGGACATGGAGCCCAAAATTTCTGCATTATAAATTAAATTTGGGGATGAACAGTCTTAAACTCTTTTTGTTTTAAAAAGCACCATATCCATATTAAAGAATTCAGTGCGTGAATTTTTTTTTCCTAACCTCATTTGCTAGTTAATTAACTATCTTAAATTGATGCCCTCTAGTTCCTAACTCACCACCCAATGGAAATAATTTTTCTACTTTTAAAGTCTGTGTGTATGTACATATTAAACATTTATAATATTAATTTGGCGCTCTGAATTAAAAGCTTATTCGTTGCTCGGAAAAGGGGATGAAGTGATTGCTGATATATTTCCATCCTTATTTCGTAGATTCTGTAGAGGGATTTCCCCATGTTTTATTATCAACCCAGGTTGTCTGAGCTTGATTGTTTGCAGCTACACGAACAACACACGCTGCAGAATAGGTTCAGAAGGAGTCAAGCCAGGCGGGTGCAGCTGAAATGTGTAGTGACTAAGCAAGTCGTCATTCGATAACGATACAACAGACAATTGAAAAACATGATAGACACTGAACAAAATCTCACAAGGCTCAGATATCACATGAGACTCAGAAATCACACAAGATTGAAGTTTTTTTTTGTTTGAGGGCAGGTGGGGGAAGAAGAGGAGGAGAAAGACAAACAAAAAACTGAATCAGGATCCTGCCAAAATTTAAAGATCTGCTTCAGATTTTTAAACAGATTGAACTTATGCCTCTTTGTCCAATTCCACACTTATGGTTAAAAAAACTTAAATTTATAGTGTCTTTCATATTGAGAAGACGTCCCAAAGTGCTTAATAGTACTGGCTGGGACCTCTAGTTGGGGGTGTTAGCTGAGGGGGTGGGAGGGGAAAGATGACCAAAAGCAGTCAGAGAGGTAGGTCTTGACACAGACCTTGAGCAAGGTGAGGTTGGGAGTCAGATGGTCTCCAGGATGGAGTTTCACAGAATGGAGGCAAAAAAAACAAAGTCTGACTGCTGATGGCAGGAGACATGAAGCCGGAGGGTAATAATAATAATCCTTGCATTTGATATAGCGCTTTTCACGTCGGGAGGACGTCCCAAAGCGCTTCACAGAAAACACTGTAAAGTGAATTGACTGTATATTTGTGGGCGAACGCGGCAGCCAATTGCGCACAGCAATGTCCCACAAACAGTCGTAGATTGAAAATGACCAATTTATTATTGTTTTTGGTTTTGGAGGGATTATTATTAGGCTCTGTTTGGAGTAAGGAAACTTGCCCAAGGTTTCGCCCTGTGCCTGGAATTGAACTCAGGTCTCTCGCTTGCAAAGCGAGTGCTCTAACCACTGAGCTGCAGGACTTTTAACTATTGCTATACAACTTGCAGCAACTGCAATGAACAAGATTGCATGAAAATAACAATTATTCCCAGACATCAAGCCAGTGGGTATTACATTATACACAGAGTCCTGTAGCTCAGTGGTTACGGGCATAAGCGAGAGACCTGGGTTTGAATCCCAACAGGGCGAAATGTTGGGCAAGTTCTTACTCCACACGCCTCTGTTTACCTAGCAGTAAGTAGGTACCCAGTTGTTAACTGATTGGCAGATTGCTTTTCCGGGGGTAATAATTCCTTCAAAAAAAAATAATGAACTGGTCACTTCAATCCACGACTGTTTGTGGGACATTGTTGTGTGCAATTGACTGCTGCGTTTCACCACAAAATATACAGTCAATTAACTTTACGGTATATTCTGTGAAGCGTTTCGAGACATCTCAAAGATGTGATAAGGCACGATATCAAATGCAAGGATTATTATTACATTATTCCCATCATAAAGCAATTTGTGCAACTGGAGGCAAGACCCACACAATCATGCTGTTATTACATCATGCAGATATTGCAATTTATGGAGTAGCAGTTTATTTTAAAAGTGGGGAGAGATTGAGAGCATTTCTGAATAAGTCATTGAAATATTCACTGAGATGATGATCCAATTTCCATACCCTGAAGTTATACTTTTTAGCTTTTGGATAAGAGCAAGAACAAAAACAGACCTTAGTACATGTCACACGCCTTTCAGAGCAATAGCATACCAGTGAGCTACTGCAATGCCTAACCCATCTGCTTGTACTAATTTAATGGGAGTGAAGTCACATCTGTGAACACACCCTTCAGAAATCACGACAGCTTGGCAGAGCAGTGTGGAACTCAAACATCACGCTAGATTCTCTTTCTGAATCAGAATATCTTAGATATGAAGTGGCAGGTGCTGCAACTTGTGCAAAAAATAGAATTGTGAAATAACCAATTCATAAAAGTCTCATAATTCATAAAAGAAAACTTGACAGAAAACTGTCCACAATCACCTCTCTTGTTCTGAAAAAATTGACTTGCAGATTTTGCAAGACCAGAAGAGGAATCTCTTTCATGTAACTTACAGTCCACAATGAGATGAATTAAGTGTTCAACTGTCCTAAGCAATGAGAACATTGTCGACCCAAAATTCCAGGAATAGTTAGGGAAGCAAATAAATTAATTGCTTTAGATTACCAACAACTTGTGGAGGATCAACAGTCAAACAAGCAATTGAAGGAAGTACTTTGTTCAATTGACAAAAGTATTAATAATAATCATTTTTGCATCTGATATAGCACTTTTTCACATCTTCTAGACATCTCAAGATGCTTCACAGAATATACTGTAAAGTTAATTGACTGTATATTTGCGGATAGAGTGACCAAATTATTTTTTTTTTCTTGAGGGATTATTAATCCCGGAAAAGTGATCCACCAATCGATGAGCAACCGGGTTCCTACTTACTGCTAGGTGAACAGAGGCGTGTGGAGTAAGGAAACTTGGCCAACATTTCACCCTGCCGGGAATACAACCCAGGTCTCTCACTTGAGACCTGAGTGCTCTAACCACTGAGCTACAGGATTCCATTAAGGAAACATAGTGCAAACATTTGCTTGACCTATGAATAGAAAAGCTGCAGTGAAAAAGAGAAAAGATACCGTGTTATCATGTTCATACTTGCGGACTGATAACACTCTTAAGCATGCAGGCATATGCCGAACCTTATTAAAACAAGTTATTTACAAAACAACCTTCATTTTGAGAGAGTTTAGATCAGCAAGTGTCAGATCAAATTGATGTCTTTTGAAGGAACATTCAATGGAATATTTAATTGAACTTTAGGCTTTCAGGGTTCATCTTTGTTCTAAGCATCACAAACAATTAAAAGTTCAGTTTTGCAATTTATACATTGAAATGACAAATATTTACATAAAGTGAAAGCTTTTTTTAAAAAAAGACTACTGTAGGTTACCACTGAAACAATTTAGCTGGTTAAGGTTAATTACCAGGGCTCTAAGCTAATTGGGAACTCAATGAAGACTTGTGACTTCTGAAGCAATGCAATTTGAATTAGCAGCTTTTGTTTAATGTTGCACTCAGTCCAGGACAGCTTTGTTAGCACCCATGCACCCAATTAATCCTGCAAGTATTACATTTCAAAGATTTTTTTTCCCCAAAAAAAATCTTTGTAGGAAAGCGACTTGAAGGGGATTGAAAAAAGGCAGGACAGTGGGATTGATTGAAAACCTTGCTTTGAGAGCAAGTCAGTGTAGTTTGATGGGCTGGATAGCCGCCTTCTGTGGTACAAATTTCTATTAAATAACCCCCCCCACCCCCTTACCATTTTCTACAATATGTATACATTACCAAAACAGTTACTTTTATACCTGCAGAAGATGAGTCATAAAACCAAATACTTTAAAGTCCTCTTTAAAGTGTTTGAAATTTGTTTTAAAGAATTACATCACTTCCTCTAAACTTAAATACGTTTTTTTAAAAATACTGCATTTCACAATTATAATCCTAAAGACCATTCTTACTCATACATTAGTGCAAAGCTCGTGAGTTTCTTCTTGTAGAATATTTAATGTGTACTCTAGAATATGGTGCTACAAATGGCTTTAACAGCCTGCAGCATTCACCAGAAAAAGTACATCCGCATCTAAACCTTAAAAAGGATAACACTTCAAAATAGAAATTGATGAAAATGTCAGGTATCCCAGGAGCACTACAGCTCTTTCTAGCATTCCAGAATAAGCAAGGAAAGCACACCCTTGAGCCTCATAAACTGAAACAGCAGCAGGTCTAATCAGGATGGGCACCCTGAGATCAGTGGTTTATTTAACAAAATATTAGTAAATTTTAAAAAACGCAGGGTACCAATTTCACATAAATACTCGAGGATAAGCCTGAAGGACTCTTCCTTGGAATGACTAAGATGTGACAGAAGAAGAATTCAGAAATCTAGTAGCTGTTATTGAGCAACTTGGGGTCTCGGATTTAAAAACAACAACAAATTGCATATATATAGCGCTGTTCACGTCAGGAGGATGTCCCAAGGTGCTGTAAATCATAATGTTAAAAGAGACAATACAATATTAATTGACATTTATATAGCACGTTTTGCCTTGTGTTGATGTGTTTAATTATAGACACCACAAGCTGAAGTGAAAGTAGTTTTCCAAAGATCATGTTTTTGAAGTAAAGTATTCTCATAAAAGTGAGGACATTACCTCTAGAATACTGTAATTTACATTGAGCTTGCTCTGCCTTCAGTTAGAAGATAATGGTTGAGATGTGTAAGAAAACAAACAATGGAACAGAAAAACTTTTCTAAGAAAATACAAACTGTACTAAGGTAGCGTGCATTCATTTTTTTTCACCCCCAACAGGTGTGTAGGTAAGCTTAATTTAAAAACATAAGACAAAACAGCAATAAATTTTACTTTAGTTGGTTTTGTTCAGTTGAAGCCCTTTTTGTACTATCATTTACTATACTTTTTGTACTATAATGAGCAGCAAAGCAGGTCAGGCAAACAATGCTGTGCAGAGCAGACTAAAAATAGTCACTTACAGCGAATTGCTGGCCCCCTGCAGCAATGCTCGGTGCCCCATACACATCACAGAAATGTGGATAGCTCTAAATCAAAGAAAATTGGCATTTAATAGATTTAAATCTTCACCATATTTGTTCAACTTAAGTCACTACATGAACATTGAAGGCATGAAACAGAAGTTCCACCATGTTTACATTTTCACTAGGTATATTTACAGTGTCTCACCACTGAAATAAATGATACATGCAATATAACCACACATTTAAGAAATTTTGATTGAATTATCTGAAGTGTATATAAAGATCACAAACATGTTGCTCCTTTTAGCAGAAGTATTAAAAACAAAGCATATAAAAAGCACCTAATTTATAGAACCAAATACATTGCTTGTATTACACATCAGAAATTGGATTGGCTCTGATACTAGCTACAATCAAAGGTTTCAATGTTCTCTTAATCCAAGTATATTAGATGCTTTATTAGAGCTGACATCAAACCTAACTTCAATGGATGATTTCATTACAGCTCCAATTCAAAATCATGCTGAGCATATAATTTAACCGAGACCTTTTCGGTTGTTTGCACTAAACTTTTACACACACCGGACCCAAACTGCAGTCTCATCTCAAGGGCAATGGATGGCAGTACAATTGAGGTGAACAGTTGCTGAAGTGCCCTACAGCTTTTGGACAGTGTCTTAATTACAATCCGTTACAAAGATGTGCTGGTTATACAATGTCTTGAGATCCATTAGAATTTATTATTAGAATGTGTTCTAATACATCTCCACAGACTTCTCTTCCCTGCTCTCCTCACTCAACCTCTCCTTACACATAAACTCCCCCACTCACAGTCACGGCCACCCACTCGATTTGGTGATCACCCGGGGCCTCAGTGTCTCGGATGTCACTATTACCGACAAGGCCATCTCTGACCACTACTTCATCTCCTTCACCACCTCCACCCCCCTCCCCACCTCCACCAGACCCACCACCATCTTCTACCGCCCTTGGAAGAAGTTACCCCCACAATCCCTAACCGATGCCTTGGAGTCCTCTGAACTCCTCTCCCTCTGGCCTTCAACCCTCACCGACCCCTCTTCTCCTCTCTCCCTCCTCCACAATACCCTCTCCTCCACACTCGATACTCTTGCCCCCATCACTTCCCGCACTGTCTCCTACTCCCGCTCCTCCCCCTGGTACACCACCCACCTCCGCTCACTGAAAAGCCAGGTGCGGGCTGCTGAACGCACCTGTGTCAAATCTGGCCTAACGGTCCACCGACAAATCTGGCTGGACCTCCTCAAAATTTACCGCTCCACTCTAGCCTCGGCCAAGTCGTCCTTCTACTCCAGGATAATCCTGGAGGCGAAGAACAACCCCAGGCTACTGTTTTCCACCACAACCCGACTCCTCCGTCCCCCCCACCACCCCGCGCAGGTCATCTCCTCCAACCTTCACTGCGAGGAGATGCTGGATTTCCTTGAATCCAAGATCAAGGGAATTCGCTCCGCGGTCACTTCCCCTCCAACATCCACCAACCCCCCACCCCCTCACTCCGACTGCTACCCATCCTCCCCTACTCACTTTTGTACCCGTTTCCCCACCCTCTGTCACGAAACTCATCCTATCCCTAAAACCAACCACCTGCTCCCTTGACCCCATCCCCACTCCACTCCTTATCTCCCAGCTCCACTTTCTTGCCCCACATATCACCGACATCATCAACCTGTCCCTCTCCTCTGGCTCTGTCCCCATTCCCTTAAAAACTGCCACCATCACGCCCACCCTGAAAAAACCCTCCCTTGATGCGTCGCAGCTATCAAGCTACCGGCCCATCTCCAACCTCCCCTTTCTCTCCAAGGTCCTGGAAAGAGTTGTCGCCTCCCAACTGCGCTCTTTCCTTTCCACCCATTCTCTTTTCGAACCCCTTCAGTCAGGTTTCCGTGCTGCCCATAGCACAGAAACTGCCCTGGTCAAGGTCACCAATGATATCCTGACCATCTGTGACCAGGGCTCCCTCTGCCTCCTCGACCTATCGGCAGCATTCGATACGGTCGACCACGCTATCCTACTCCACCGCTTGTCCTCCCACCTCAACCTTCAAGGCACTGTCCTTGAATGGTTTAGGTCGTACCTTTCTCACCGTCTTCACTTTGTCTCGACGAATGGCTTCTCCTCCACCCCCCGTACTGTCTCATGTGGTGTCCCTCAGGGCTCTGTCCTCGGTCCCCTCCTCTTCACCCTCTATATGCTCCCCCTCGGTGACATCATCCGCAGACATGGAGTTAACTTCCACATGTATGCGGATGACACCCAACTCTACCTTTCCTCCTCTACTCTCAACTCCACGACCACCGATGTCCTGACAGCTGCCTGTCCGACATCGAGTCCTGGACGAGAGACAACTTTCTTCAGCTCAACGTGCGAAAAACCGAGGCCCTCCTGATTGGCTCACGTCAGCGCCTCCGCACCTCAGGCGCTGACACCATCAGCATCCAAGGCTGCACTCTCCACCTCTCAAAGCCAGTCAGGAACCTCGGCGTTTTGTTCGACCCTGAGCTGTCCTTTCTCCCTCACATCCGCACCACAACTGGCACCGCCTTCCATCACCTCCGGAACATCGCCAGACTACGGCACTACCTCACCCCTCACGCTGCTGAAACCCTGGTCCACGCCTTTGTCACCTCAAGGCTGGACTATGGGAACTCTCTCCTCGCCGGCCTTCCCGCCACCTCCCTCCACAAGCTGCAGGTCATTCAGAACTCTGCAGCTCGTGTACTGTCCCGCACCAGGCTTCGGGACCACATCACTCCCACCCTCGCTCGCCTCCACTGGCTCCCCATCCCCCAGAGGATTGATTTCAAGATCCTCATCCTCACCTACAAGGCCATTCACGGCCTTGCTCCCTCCTACCTCTCCAACCTACTATCCCCCTACCTACCTGCCCGTACCCTCCGTTCCTCCGGCTCCGGTCTGCTCCACGTCCCCCGCCCCAACCGCCCTACCATCGGTGGTCGGGCCTTCAGCCTCTCAGCCCCGAGGCTCTGGAACTCTATCCCCCAGTGCCTTCGCCGCTTCCTCCCTTTCCTCCTTCAAGGCCGGTCTCAAAACCTTTCTCTTTGACCGAGCCTTCAGCTCCCCTCTCGACTCTCTTCCCCCTTCTCGCTCCCTCCCTTCCCTCCCCTCACCCTGACCATTTCCCCCCTCCTTGCTCCCTCCCCTCCCCTCACCCTGACCATTTCCCCCCTGCTCGGGTCATGACCCAACTGTGCAGCGCCTTGGGACGTCCTCCTGACGTGAAAGGCACTTTATAAATGGAATCTTGTTGTTGTTGTTGTTGTTGTGTTTATATCATATCCTATTAAAACTGCCTGATTAAGATAAACATTTCTGGCATGCCATGCACAATATGAAAATTAAGCTGATAAAAAATATTTTATTTCCACTACAAAAATTGTTAAATTAGCCAGAGAAAAGAAAGCCATTGATTGTAAAGATTGCATTTGATATAATACCTTATCATGTTGTTGAAATGTATTTCAACATGATGGTGTATTTATGGTGGTGTATTTATGGGTAAAAGCAGCAGAAAATATGTACTCAATGTCCCCCAACCAGTCAAAAATGGAATAACAAATTTAATTTGGACAATTGTTGGCCAAGACTCAGGGAGAAACTCCATTCTCTTTTCAAATAGTGCCATGGGATCTTTAAGGTCCATCTGAAGGGGCAGCTAGATGTCTCATTTGAAGGATGGTACTTCTAAAATTGCAGTGCTCTCGCAGCATGCACTGGAGTATCAGCTTTAATCTATATCTTTTGGACTCAGAGGTGAGTGTCACCAATTCAGCCCGGTTGAGAATAGAACCAGTGCAGAAAGTGACCTTGTATTGAATCACCGTCAACAACAACAACTTGTACTTATATAGCACCGCTCACGCAGGGTAGTGTCCCAGAGCGCTTATTGTCCAGGTAAGAACACCTGAGCAAAATAGCAGCAACACAAAAAGGATAAATGCAACAGTGGCCCCAAACACAGTCTCCATTCCCACCGCGCCCTCTCCCCCACACCCCTACCCGAAGTTGGCAATTACAATTTCAGAGTTTGAAAAGATAAGTAGGACTCTGGATATTTCCCTGGGTACTGGAAGCGTTTTTCAACCTGGTAGTGTCACATTCCCTAGCACAATTACTTATTGCACTGTACAAAGCCACAACTGTAATATAGCAACTTTAGAATAAAAAAAGGGAGGGCAGGGGGCGGGAGGTAACTGGCATCCCCTTGGAGCTGACCTGACTACAAGGTGACATGTCTGGCAATAGAATATTATGATCGAGTCAATACTTTGTGGGAATCTCAGTAGTTTGTGAATCAGTACTCCAAGACACTGTCACTGTGCAGACCAGCCAGCCTGGCTCATTGCCAGAACAGGGGGAGAACAATCACTGGGGGCAGAAATTCTTCCCATTCAACCACCGTTAACCCAGTAAATCAAAATCCTAACGGACAGGGTGGGAAAAATAGCAGGAAGCTCATCTTTCAATGGCAAATTATGCAGTTTTCACTGGTTAAACAGAACCCAACGCACACTCTGAGCTCCCCAAGATTTGGTTCTTGCCAAGCTGTGGCTAGTATTTCCTGAACTTAGGTAAGCAGGGCGAGTCACTCCAGGGAGATAAATGGGAAATATCCTTACACAAGTGCGATGCATGTATGGTTTGGATACTTTTAAGAATGACAATGGTTTCCGCATGTGTCAGACCAAAAAGTTACAATAAAAAGAATAAAATGTTCTCAAATAAGTATTTAGCTAAAAGGGTCTTGCTAAATGAACTATTGATTTTTAAATTGTTTAGAATGAATTAGATCACCCAAACAAAATAAGACTATGTATGGCAACTTTCAACCAAGTATCAAGGCTATGCATATTCTCCATCATCAATATGTGTTTATCCTAGAAATATGTTTCAATATATGGATCCGGATAATTTATACAATGCAATTTACATAGGACCTTTTATGCCAGTAAGATCTCAAAGCACTTTACAGAGCTGGCTGGGCATCTGAGCCGGCGGAAAGGAAAAAGAGCTAATATAATAATCCTTACATTTGATATAGTGCCTTATCATTTCGTCGTGAGATCCCAAAGCGCTTCACAGAATATATTGTAAAGTAGATTGACTGTATATTTTGTGGGCAAAACACAGCAGCCAGCTGCGTACAGCAATGTCCCATAAAAAACGTGGATTGTGTGACCAATTTTATTTGGGGGATCGTTGGCCAGAACACCGGAAGAAACTACCTTCTCATTTCAAATAATGCCATGGGATCTTTAACATTCACCTGAACAGGCAGATGGACCTCATTTTAACATCTCATCCGAAGAATGGCACTTCCGACAATGCAAATAGTAGGGTGGATGAAGCAGGGGACATGAAGCAAGTTCGTATTCACTAAGTGAAGAAGTGGCCAAGGTGGTAGGATTACAGGAGACCGCAGAGTTGGGTGGAGTGAGGCCGTGGAGTAATTTGAACAATAATGTTATTATAATTATTATATAATGATTGATGACTTATAATCATCCTTGAATTTGGTATAGTGCCTGATCACATCAAAACATCTCAAAGAGCTTTACAAAATTTTACTGTGAGGGGCTGGCACTGTATATTTGTAGGTGAAAGTGGCAGACAATTTATGTACAGCAAGGGCTTGGGCCACAAACAGCCATGAAGTAAATTACTCATTTTATCTGAGGGATTGTTAGCTAGGGTCACCTGTCAAATTAATTTAGAATAATGCCATCATATTCTTCCATCTCACAAAACCATCAGGAAAAGATCTGAATCCTTATTATTTATTAACAAGCTGTTAATCATTTACTAACAATCAGTGATTTTTCCCTGAGTGATATCCATTCAATATCATGCAGGATAATACAAAAGAATTGGCCCACAAATATACCAATTCTTCAACAGAACTATAAGAAACTTTAGGAATATTGCTCCGAATGTTCCAATCAGCATATTTCTTTAGTAATTAAACTTTTGATAGAGAAGCTAACAAATTCTGGTAAGAAACACAAAATGTGTTATTCAGCAGGCAAGAGTGATAGCTTTCTGTTTAGTTTTTGGATGAATAAAGTACTCTAGTCCTCCAGGAAATGGCAAAAGTCAAGTCCTTCAGTATGAAGGGTCTGCAATTTCTCAAGGAATTAATTGTATTTTTTTTTCTATTTATACAATTCTCTTGTGCAATCCTACACAAAACGATACATTAGAGTTCACTAACTCTGTTTACAAGCCCAACTTAGAGATGCACATAATTTTAATACTATTGTAGTTCAAATTAGGCTTTGGTCTCAATTAAATGGTTCTAAATGGAAGGGGACTCTGGGATGGAGTACCAAAGAGTGAGCAGGTAGACTGAAGGCCTGAGTCTGATAGTGGGGTGGGAAGTGTGGGGTGTGATGATGACCAGTAGATGCCAAGCAGAGGCAGCAGCTAGGTTGGTAGGATTTGAGGAGATCACAGATAGAGTAGAGCAAGACCATGGATGGATTAAAAAGTGAGGGCACAGATATGAAACTCGATCCTCTGGGGGATGGGGAGCCAAGCAAGGATGGGAATGGCAGGCTCACGAAGCTTAAAGCAAGAGAGAACACAAGCTGCAGAGTTTTGAATGGTCTGTAACTTGTGGAGGGAATCGTTAGGAAGTCCGGTAAGCAGAGAGTTGGTAGTGTCAAGCCTGGACATGATGAAAGCAAGTGATCATGTTATATAGTGTTGTGAAAGGTTAAATCTGATTCAATCATTTCATTTGAACATTTAAGGAATTGAATACAATTATTTGTACTGTTATTTTAAACTAGAAAATCGTATTTCACTTAATACCACAAGGCAAACCTACCTGCAAGTAATGGAAACCAAGAAGCCAATATTCTCTTTACCAAGAAAGATCCAACAACAATTAGCACATTGTCTGAACCCTACCACTAAAACTCAGTGCATATCATAACATAATAATCATACCATGTAATGTCACACCTATAACATTTTAACATCTCAGTTAATTTCTGTCAATTGTAGTGACTTTTTGTAGGGAAACACAGAAACCAATTTGTATAAGGCAATACTGCACAAACAGCTCCAAGATGAATGATTGATTAATCTAGACTCTAGAGAAATGCTGGCCTAGAAATGGGAAGAAAATTCCATCTGTTTTTGGGATGATTAACATCCATCTGAACAGACAGGACTTAAATGTCTCATTCAAAAGACAGCATCTCTGACAATGCAGCATTCCCCTGCAATGACACTGGAGTGTCATCTTAGACCACAAACTTAAAGTCCTGGCATGGGGCTTGACCCACAGCCTTCTGCCCCAGCAGCAAGAGCGATAACTAAGCAAAGCTGAAACGTATTATATGAAAGCATTTTTCGCTCAGTTTAAAATACCCTGTATCAACAATATGAATACAGCACCCACAGTACTATAGATCTGAACTTAAAAAACACTTACCCCAAATGGAGCATAAGAAGCAGCAGGCACTGAAGGTGGTGGGATAACAGGTGGAGGAGGAAATAAACCTAAAGCATTCAGGTTTAGGCCAGGGATCAAATGCGCTTGAAGCTGCAAAAATAAATGTTAACACCATAAACATGGCTCTCCATTTTGGGAAGTTTTACAGTATTTTGACAAGAAATTTATGCAATAACTTTTCCCTGTGTACATGGGCAAGATGGGCTTCTTCTGTGCTGTGAATTTCTAATGGTTCTACAGCCCTCAGGCTTGGATAGAATTGAGTTAACACAATAACAATGGTTATCTTCTCAGCTTCTTGTAATTCAATGAAATCTGATCACGTACCAATAAAGTTGGTCAAATATTAGGTTCAACTGAAGCAAGTCAAAATAAATCTACTTGAAATCCGGAGATTCTGGTTAGATATTTTTATATAAAAAATGCAACAGCAACAACTTGCACTTATATTGCATCCTTCACATAGGATGAAGTCTTGAGGTGCTTCACAGTAGCCGGGTTGGTTGATGAGCAAGGAGGAAGAAGAGGGAGGTGACAATAGGGAGGTCAAAGAGGCAGATTTTAAGGTGGGATTTAAAAATAGATGGGACTAGGCACCAAAATACACTCAGAAATTGATACAATTGAGCAAAATCTGTAGAATATTTCCTATCCCCATATCTCAACTATTCATAGCAGATTTCCTCCTCTTCTCAGATGACATTCTCCCCATGTCACCCTCCTAAGTCCTGGCAGCACAGAAAGAATTTGTTCAAGTGCTCTGAAACACTACCCTGTGTAGAGGGCCTATAAGTACACGTTGCTGTTCATCTCATTGATCCCTACATCTTTCAATAGAGTTCTCCAGCAGATACTTCTCTATTGTTTTTTTGATGGGAGTTGATGAACGCAGCATTACATCTCTTCGATCGTACCTTTGGTCATCCTTCCACCTCTCTGCCTTCCCTCAACCCTACGCCACCCCTCCCCCATGTCGGACCCCGACACCTGACTGTTCAGGGCTTTTGGACGTCCTCCTGACGTGAAAGGCACTCTATAAATGTAATTTTTTTGTCATTGTAGAGCTTTTAGATAAAAGTGACGATCATTTCATGACCTAAGATTTCAAATTATGAGAAAGACTCACAGAACTGAAGTTCTCACTGAAGTAGACAGGAGAAGATCAATGATCTAAGTCTTTAAATTTCTCAGAGGCAAAGATCTAGATGGCCATTTGGCTAAGAATGTATGTGCAGACTTGGATAGTTGTTTAAATTAAAGATGAGATTAAAAATTACTTTCTCCAATAGTTGTGGAACAGATTCCCCAAAAACTCCATTGATGCTACTGTGTCATGGGACGTCCTCCCGACATGAAAGGCACTTGACAAATGTAATTTGTTGTTTGTTGTTGTGTCAAATGAGTTATCTGGTTAAACAGTTTTGGGTAGTTACATGAAAAGATAGACATATCAAATATGCTGATAAAAATGTAAGTGCTTTTGAGCCGGGGCTTGCTTGAGAGACAAGAGGAAGAATATCAAACAGGAAGGTCAGGATTAATGGTGTGGATAATGGCGTGGGTGAATATTCTGGAGGAGTTTCTCAAATTCCATTGGTATATCAGAGAGCAGCCGTGCAGAACATTGCCCCAGGAAATAAGGTTCACTGGTGGATTTCATCATTCATTGTGTGGTCTGTAGAAAGAGCAGGTAAAAAATCATCCTTGGTTTTCCCTGCATGTTTAATGCTGTTTTGTGGATAGCCATTAAAGGTTACTTTGGTTAGATTAAAGGTCTAAACCTGGAAAGTTTATTTCTCTGCCATTAGTTGTATACCTCACATAGGTCTGGCCATGATTTGGGGGTGGGGAGAAGAGTATAGACAGGATTTGTCACCAAAACAATCTTCAAACATTGGTCTTCCAGTCATGATATTGGCACAATTGACCACAACAACAGGATATTACTATTTTCCACATCATAAAACCTTTACGACTGGAGGAAAATTGGCCAATTAGTTCTGAATTGCCAATTTTGCACTGTGGAATGTTTATTGGGGTTGACAAAGTTCAAACACAGTTAAACATCAAAGAAACTTCTTACCCCATCTGTGTGGCCTCGATTTAGACCAATACAAAAAGGTTAATGTGCACTATTAACTCAAAAACTTAACAGTACAAAGGTTCCCTGCACCACAAAGCAGACGTATCAATTAGGATACTTTTGAGACCAAAAGTCACAATAGGTTTTATGACATAGAACAAACCCATTATAGCACGGTCATCTGGGTCCAATGTCTCAGGCCCTTTGTGTATAACTAAAGGTGGGAAAATGGTCATTCAGTCACAACGATATAACTTCCTGTGTGTTGGGCCCATGACACCGGTTGCACACAATAAAAAGCCCAACTTCTAGATAGTCAGGTCACCATCACTTCCTGCGCCCTAAATGCTGACTTCACTTTCTATGCAAAGTGACATCAATACTGCTTCTTGTAGAAATCGTGCAGAAGCCCACCATTAATCTGTGAACATCTGCCTGCAGTAAATGACCCAGCAATATTGTAACTTCAGGATAAGCAGTACACTATTAGCCCATCCAATATATTCATCCAATTGAATCCTAGATTGATTTGCTGTATTAACCTCTAAACCTAATAACCTTGAATCATTTTAGTTGGTCTACTTCATATTTGAAACACTATGGAGCCTTTTGCTTTTTCTGCACCTACACACTAGGATCAGGAAGTTGGTCAGTCAACACCTGACATGTACTGCACTTTTGTATACCCCAGGACGATCATACCCCACATTGTATACGCCCCATGGTACACTGAAGCGTGAAATAACAGGGTCCAACTGTATTAGGTTGCTAAATTCTCAACAGAATGGAAAAATTGAGGATTAATCACATTTCTTGCTCTTGATGAAGATATCCATACTTAGGAAATGATTGAAATTAATTTGTGGTTTCCATCATCTCAACTCTCAAAAAATGTGTTTAATGCTGGAGCATTCAGTTCTATCCAGTACCACCATTAACTTTGAAATGTAATCACAGATGGTGAGACTATTTGCTTCAGCTTCTTTGGAAGGGGAGCCCACTTATAACATGGAGTCTTATTTTATAGACCCCCAACCACCGTATCATTAATGGAATCCAACTGCTTCTCCCCGCCCTCCCACACACATGCACAAACACAAAGTTACTCAATGTTGTTGCTGTGGCTCTGACAGACACACACCATCAAGTCCTGTACTTATTTTTGAATAAAAACATATTCTGGCAAACTTACATTCATAGCAGCCATGTCATTATCATAGGATTCCCTGATTTTCTTCATAATTTCTTCTTCAGCTTTGGAGCACGCTTCAATACTGCCTTTTAAGGTAATGGTCCTTTCTGGATTATAAAGCGTCAAGTCTTGCAAGCTGCCAAACATAATGTTTTTTTTAAATGTATTCTTAATAACAGTTCAAACACCAAAAAACTGAACACCATACATTCAAACTTACGGAGAGATAGTGATTTTGGTGTCTGTATCCTGCTCAATCTTTTTCAGATTTCTTCCTTCTTTACCAATAAGTCGGCCAACAAAATTGTTGTGTGCTAAAATCTTCAAAGGAATTTCTCCTGTGCTGCAAATAGGATTTAAAATTAAATCTTGCACATTATTTTCTGTGACTGTACAGTAGTGAAATCTGTATCAAATTAATATCAAATGTTAATAACTATAGTTAACTAACATTAAAATTATAATAATCCTGGCATTTGGAATAGTGCCTTTCACGTTGGGAGGATGGCCAAAAGCGCTTCACAGGATTTACTGTGAAGCGGAGTGACTGTATTTGTGGGCAAACCCCAGAGCCAATTTGGCACAGGAATGTCCCACAAACAGCCATGAAGTGAATGACCAATTTTATTTTGGGGTTTGTTGACCCCAGGAGAAACTCCCTTCTCTTTTTCGATACTGTCATGGGATCTTTAACATCCATCTGAATAGGCAGGTGGGATCTCGGTCTAAACATCTCATCTGAAGGACAGCACCTCCAACAATGCAAGACACCCACATTGGAGTGTCATCTTAAACTATGTGATTTCAAGACCCATTATGGGACTTGAACCCACAACTTTCTGACTCAGAGGCGAGTACTACCACTGAGCCAGGCTGGCACACATTGATAATATTCTCAGCATGCACACATTGGGGAAGAATGAAACATGTAAGACTGCCAGGAAAAGACCTTCCCCAATGGCACAGGGCCATATGGACCAGGAAGGTCCCAGGTTTAACTCCAATCTCAGCTGCATTATCTGATCTCACCTGTGTTAGCAAAAGGGAGTTGCTACAATCGTCTTCAGTTTGCCCAGGCAATGCATTAGGAAAACAATTTAGAAGAGCCAGTATACCCACTTCTAGCTCATTAGACTCCAGCAGTACACCAACACACACTCTGGAGTCCCCAAGTCATGGCTCTTCCCAACCTGCATCTAATGCTCTCTGGAAGAGGTAGGGAGAGCACGTCTCTCCTGGGAGAAAGTACACATTCCATTCCAGACACAGGGGAGTTTCCATGTGTAGGTACCATACACATGTGGAACACTGATTTGGATATCTTAATATGGTAAAATGTGTAAGACACCAGATGAACCCCAAAAATATTTATTGGTCATAAGTGGGCAATAGTTGATAAGATCAGTTGATTTCCCACCTTTCCTCTCTTCCGCCTCCCACCACCACCAACCAATAGTTAGGCTGTCAAAAACGCATAAGAGGAATACACTTGAGAAATCTATTGGAGTCATACTCATATCTGTGAAACTGCATACCTCAGCACAGGGCATTGCCTTCATAATCTAAGAAAAATAATTGGGGAGGGGGAAGAAAAAGAACTACAATGAAATAAACTATTGGAATCAAAATTGAGGCCAACATTAGTAAAGGAATGAATGCAATTGCTTTCTGGGTTCCAACTAAATTGTCTCATGTTTAGGGTTCTGAACACATCAGTTGCACCATTTACTTACAATTTTGTATCCTGAGCTTCCTTCTGCATGATTTCTGTAATCATCCTACAAGCAGCAGAACACCCATCTGGCGTTGAGTGAATAGTTATTGGTTTCTCAGCAGCACCCGCATTTTCCTTACGATGGATATCAATCCTGAACACAAATATGCAGCATTGACATTAGTAACAAGAACCAAGAGAATAATACTGAGTCTGTGTAGGTCTGTTCAAATGGCAGAGTTTCAACACATCTTAAACATGCAATCCATTTCTAAGTTGGGCTGGCAGGGGGAGGGTAAGAATAGGGAAAGGGGGAAGTACCACAACCTCCTCCCCAATTCCAATCGGCTCTTTTTGTGTCGGGCACTTTCTTCAGTAACAATGGGCTAGAAACCAACTCTCCAAACTCAGAATATAGATCAGCTCCTGAGAGAAGCAGGGCAGCAGGAATGCGCTCATCAATTTTCCATCCATGTGAGAGAAAAAAGCCTGAATCAACTTGACAGTATGGTTATAATCCAAGGCCTCGCCATGTGGAAATCAGAACATACATGAATCTTGCCATCAGATTGTTCAGTGCACTGAAGATTCAGATTCTATACCATTTCATTACTGAGCATCAGAGGAGGAATGAGCAATTCAAGTCTTCTTTCCATTGGAGACTGCATCCCTTTCTCAAACCCTATAGGTAGCTTGTAAGAACTAAGGGAATTACATTAGGAAAGTGCAAAATGAAGCATTCTAGTGAGGAAGAGAGAAACCACAAAGCATCTTAGAATCAAACAAACATTTTAATTCATATGAAGCTGCAAAGTTCTATAGTTTTAAACTTAAACACTTAGAAGCTATTCTCAATCTACATCGGTACACAGTTTTAAAAAGGATTAACCCCAAGATATTTGGGGCTTCAAAACACTCAGTTATCCACATATAAGCAACTTCACATTTTAGAAGATACAGAGGAAAAAAACAAATAGTTTCACCAATGTCACTTTCAGATTCAGTTCTGAAAATGACTCGCCCCTCCCCACCAAAAAACCCAAAGGTTTTCTCAAGTCTTAATAGCCTTATTGTTGAGTTGATTATTGTTTGCTTAATAGTTCAGTGATAAATACTGTAAATAATAACTGTGATAAAGCAGATTCTGCTAATTTGTTTATCTATCTATCAGCCACCACACCTGGCTCTGTTAACATAGCAAAGTTCAAACTGGTTGCAAGATAAACCTTTGTTTACCTTCTTTGCTATCCGATGAGTGTAGCCAAGTAACCAAATTTTTTGGAAATTTCTAAACTGAATGGAGGGGCAACACTGATAAAGAAAGCTTCAAGCTTTCAGTAAAAGGAAAAAGAATAGCGAAACGTCAGGTGAGTCTCGATTGGTTCTTAGTGAACAGCCCACAAAACATGAAGGGTGTTCTGGCTTCTGATCCGGAACAATTCTATCTCTGAGGTTTGAGATTTTGATCTTAGAAGCTTTCACAATAATAATCATCCTTGCTTTTGATATTGAGCCTTTCACATCAGGACGATGTCTCAAAGCATTGCACAGGATTTAATGTAATGCATAATGACTATTTTGTAGATGAATGTGGCAACTAATTTGTGGACAAGAATGCCCAACAAACCGCCATGAAATGAATGTCACTTTTTATCTGGGTGATTGTTGCCCAGGACAAAGGGAGAAACTCCCTTCTCTTCTTCAATAGTGCCATGGGATCTTTAAGATCCACCTGACCAGGCAGATGGAACCTCGGTTTAATGTCTCAGCCAAGGACAATGCAGCGCTCTCCCAGCACTGGATTGGAGCTTCAGCCTAGACTATATGAATTCAAAGTTCAGCCATGAGGCTTGAACCCATAACCCTCTGATTCAAGAGATGACAGTGATACTTACTGAGCCAGGCTGAAAAGATTATTGATGTAAAGATCGAAACTTCAAGTATTGGGTAAGGGATACACATATTATTTCGTTTATTTTTAGGTCCTCATATTGGAGTTTAGACTTCTTTCTGTTATGCGTGCTCTTCCCTTAGTTAGGTCAAGAACTTTGACACGGTAGGTTAATGCCCCAAGTGCTATTTTAATGCCAGTCAAGCTCTTGTTATGAGGTGGGTGTCTTTTGTGAATGTCTGAAAAGGAAAACAAATCCTATAAATATGGATTGGAATTCCTGGGTCCACATNAAAAAATGACTACGGTTGACATGCATTCATGAACTCTTAAGTTAGATATGAACTCGTACTTCCTTTATCCCAGCATTTGTCTGCAATACCCTGCCACATTCCCGCCTTCACTATCAAGTAAAAACAACTATGCTCAGACAAAATATTGAGACAATTTCCCATATTTAAAAAGCTCTGCATTGAACGATACATACTTTGATTGTGTTTGTTTGGTGATATTCCGAATTGTTGCTCCTTCCTTCCCAATGATGGCGCCTACAAACTGAGTCGGAACCATAATTCGCAGAGGAACATCAGATTGCTGTTTCGGTCGAGCTGTGCCTCCAGGAGAGCCTTGTCTGGGTGGACCTCGCTGCCCAAGCCCTCGCCGTGCTTGCGGAGGTGGCTGTTGTGAGCTCTGTGGACCAGCCATCTCATCAGGGATATACGTTACCTTTAGCGAGTAATTCTCCAACATGTAGCCATTAAGTTTCTCAATCGCTCTATTAAAGAAAATAAACTCAATGTAAAATCTGCACTAGGCTTTGCATGGGGAGGCGGGGGTCAGTGGATAAGAGTGAATGGTGTAGTGGATAGAACTTCAGCTTACAGATGGGAAGCTTGTTGGTTTGAATCTTGGCCCAGCTTGAGCTTGCTGGTTTCAGCTGGAGCTGCTTGGGGAGTCTAAATTGGTCCCAGCCTGTTGTGGTTATGAAGGTGAAAAGCAGGCAAGGTTCCCTTTACAGCACCCTCTATTGGTAGTGTGCCTGGTGCCAGCCTGGTGAGGAGGAGAGCCAGGATTGGTTGTGACACCCCCTACTGTTGAGTGACCTACAAACACTTACTTCTGAAGACTCATGAACATATAAAATATAATATTAATATTGGAGTCCTTAGCTCAGTGGTTAGAGCACTCGCCTTGCAAGCAAGACACCTGGGTTCAATTCCAGGCAGGGCGAAACCTTGGGCAAGTTTCCTTACTACACACACCTAATAATAATCCCTCCAAAACAAAAAACAATAATAAATTGGTAATTTTCAATCCATGACTGTTTGTGGGACACTGCTGTGCGCAATTGGCTGCTGCATTTCGCCCACAAATATACAGTCAATTCACTTTACAGCATATTCTGTGAAGCACTTTGAGACATCTAGAAGACGTGAAAAGCGCTATATCAAATGCAAGGATTATTATTATTATATTGTTCAGATCCAGATATTTTTATTGGCCAATTATCTCTGCGTACCGGACATTAAATTAACTCTGCAATGGTTGTCTCAGTGTACTGAGCCATTGTACCGTTATTTTAATGTCTAGTCTTCTATAACAGATACCATTGGTTTTCATCCTAAGCTGTGCTTTCCGAAAGATGTGTTGCAATTTGTATTTCATTGCTGTCATTTAGTGCAACATTTTATTAGTATATTTAATATTGCAAATTTAGCAAAATATTAGGTCAAATAATCCTTTGCAATGTATCATACTATAGTTATCAAAAATCTGCACGTTAAATGCTTACAATGCATTTACAGTGTTCGGACTCGTGACAACCACTTTAGGGCAGGATAACAGATTTAGAATTCTGTACAACGTATTTGTGTCCAACAGATACAGGAACCATGCTTGTATTTGACAAACTCTAACTGGACTACTTCTAGGAGGACAACATTGATATTTTGCCCTCTTATGGGTTAATTTACTGCTTGAGTTAGAAGTGGATACAGTATGTTCAGTAGAGACTGGCAGAGCCAGTTGTAGAGGGGATGCTAGACTCATTTAAGGCTCAGCTTGTTATATGTAGTGGTTGCATTCTAGATGGTTGAGATCAAATGGGCTGAAGGAGCTTCCTGAATTATCTGAACCAATTGTGAATTTGTGAAACTAGCTAAAGTTGGCTCTTACAATTTTTAACCACGAGAGGGCAGGATTGCCTACACAAATGCATTTTAAAAAGTTATGCTGGGATGCGAACGAAACATTCAAACGAGGCAGTTTAACAAATATGTTGATCGATCAAAAAAGTGTAACAAAAATCTCATCATTTAGAATTGGTGGTTTCCTTTCTCACCACTAAGAGATATTAAGTGGAAGTCTGACAATTTCAAGTCTAAAGTCACCCTGGCCCCTGGCACTAAAGTCTAGTCCTTCAAAATTTCTGTTGAGTCAAATAATGTTCAAAGATACAGCATTACAATCTTAAACTCCTTCTATTGAAAGTTGATCGGCTTTTGTTCCAAAAAGCTCAGAATGATTCAATAGAAGTTGTGACCCATTTTGAGCTTTTTGGAACAAAACCCAATTATGGGTGGGGTGTCCCAAATGGCCACAACATAGCCAGTTTATACGAAACACTGTTTGTTCAATCAGTACTTGCTAAGTGCACTCACGGGTTGGAGGATCTCACAGTGTAAAGTGGGCTGGATGCCGTGTGCCTCTCTCCCTATAACTTGGACTGGAGGGTCTGCTGATCGGAGTCACGAGATCCTCATTCAAGAAATAACCTTGTGCTGATTTAATTATGGTGAGACCACTATGATCAAAATCTTAAACCATTCTTTCTTCCATCCCACAAGAAGTTGTGATATCCAATTGTATCAAACTCCTAAGCTACCGAGGAAATCCAAATTCAATAGCATCCAACACTTGCATAAGTTACTGGGTAAGATTCCACCTTAGCAAAGAAACAAAAGAAAATTGCCCATTTTGTCCCATTGCAATTATGCTCCTGTGCAAGTTATGCAGATGATTGATATGAATTAGCTCATTCTAGTATTTTTGAAAATGATAAAAAGAAGCTAAAAGTAAACAATCGTTGAAAGATAATTGGTACAAAAGAAATTGCACTGAAAGGATGAGACCAGGTAAGCTACCACCTGTCAAATAGTCTTCGAAAAGATGTGATCAGGGAACATTGTACTGCAGGCTGGAATTTCATTCTGTTGAGCCATCTACAGCAAATAAGCACATTCATCACCGCAGAGATATGCAGAGGACAGACAATCATCACCAAGCCCAATCGGGGAGGGAAAACAGGATAAGGATGATGTATATAATACTCCCAAATGAAGTAAGCAATCATGTACATTTCCACATCTTGTGATTAAAGTCAAATTAAAAATAGAAGATTATTAAAGCCAGTGGATGTAATACTCACTGTCTTGCATGTTCCTTGGTAGAATACGTAACATTCACTACTGCAGTCTCTGTATCTGTGTTAACTGCAGAACAAAAAGTGTGGAGTTAAAGAAATATCAATAAAGCTACAAGAGACATCTTATAAAAACAAACCAGACTTTTTAACTACACACCTTGTTCGCAATTCTCCACTGAACCATACTGGGCTAACAAACTATCCAAGACCTAGAAAGAGAAAAATGTATGGCATGTAAATGCATAATTGACAATTTGATAGTTTAAACAAAGTTAAGAGCAAAACTATAATGTTTCAATATTAACAAGTTAAGAGCAAAAGCATGTTTTATATTTATTAGCCTTGAGTGTAGCATGAAATACATAGATATCAAACAAATTGTATAATTTAGAATTGAAGCAAGCACAGGACTTGGTAAGAATCCTTAACCTTTTACTCTACTGAGAAAAACAAGTCCATTTAACTGAACTCCACAAACATTTGTTAGTTTTTCATATTGGTCTTTATACAATCATATGGTAGAGAATTTTTCAGTAGAGATATATTGTAAGGAACAATAGCAACCATTCCGAAAGCACTGAAGGAATAAATTGCATGATGTGCTTTCTACAACTAACATTAATATAATAATAATAATCCTTGCATTTGATATAGCGCTTTTCACGTCTTCTAGACGTTTCAAAGTGCTTAACAGAATATGTTGTAAAGTGAATTGACTGTATGTATATTTGTGGGCAAAATGCGGCAGCCAATTGCGCACAGCATGTCCCACAAACAGTCGTGGATTGAAAATGACCAATTTATTATTGTTTTGTTTTTTTGGAGGGATTATTAGTAGGCGTGTGGAGTAAGGAAACTTGCCCAAGGTTTCGCCCTCTGCCTGGAATTGAACCCAGGTGTCTCACTTGCAAAGCGAGTGCTCTAACCACTGAGCTACAGGACTCCACTAAACACAATCCACAATTTGTCCAACTAGACCACTCTACCTACATTGGCTTGTAAAGTTGATCAACCATCAACAATCCTTGGATTACTACAGACCTGTCTGACTTCAAATCTACAGAATCACAGAGATGTATAACATACCAGAAGGCCTTTTGGCCCATTTTGTCATGTCAATGTATGCTCCTCTAAGAAGCCATTTCCCTGTACCCTCCAATACTATTCCTCTGCTTGTGATTGTTCAATTATTTTTAAAATGTCCCATTTTCCCTCTTCAGATGCAATACAAATCACAGGTGATACCTCACTCACCTAAGGTAATTGTTTTTAATGTTAGTCACGGGCAAGTATCTTAATATATTAGGCAGGGTCCTCGTGTGGTTAACCTTAAAAAGGTGAAAGGGCAAAGTAGACCAACTGGGATTTGAATCCACAACCTTTGACCATCTTACACCACAATCAGCTTCATAGAACCTATTTCTGCTTAGAACTAGGCTGCTTACAGTTGGTCTAATTTTGTATTTGTTTTTAGGAGTTACAATCGGGGAAAAGGGAAAGTATGAAATAACTTTGTAACAGGATAAATGCACCTATATTATTCTGGATTCAAAGTAACACTTCAAATTGCTCACCTACATTTTAGCATGTGAAGAAGAAACTTTGATCACTGAAAAGTTAATGTCTTTGGACAGGTTTAAAACAAGATGACAGATAAGACAGTATTTCGCAGTAATCATTTGACAGAAATAAAGCACTAGAACGGGGCATCATCTGAAGTGCAATCAGCTCAACCCAGTAGTTGCATCACAATTCTTTCTTACCTCTCACTTACTGCAACAAGTTGTTTTAAAGTCTCACTATAGTTTGCATAAACCATACAGGCAAGCTTTGAGAAGTGCTGAAAGTCAATAAACTCTTCCAATAATTCTACTTCAGGACAGACGCAATTTTAAATATCAAAATCAACCCACAGCAACAGGACTATATTATACAAGTAATAAACAAGGTATTCGCAATAAAGTACAATAAAACTCAACCACAAAGAACTGGAGTAAATATGCTGTGGGGTGCATGCACACAATGCTAAAACCACAGGGTTTTTCCCTGCCCAAAGCAAAGCTAATGTAAAATAGCCAATAAACCCAGCTATCCACCCCACATCTAGAAGCAATTTCATTCCCAAAATTACAACTCCATGTCTTATAGAACTCCTATGGCAGTGATGGGCCTTTCAAGCCATGTACAAGGGCACTGATCCAATCCTTCAAGGAAGTAGGGTTCAAACAAAGCCACAATTACAGAGCAGCATGTACAGTAGAACCTCACTAATCGGTTACTCAAGGGACTGGGCAAACGCGACCTACTTAGTGAGGTGACCTGACTACTGAAACAGGTTGGGTGATTCAGGTCACTGATGTAATGTTAAGGGCATTGATAATGGACAAGGATGATGAACATTCAACAACCATACTTTGCAATAAAGGCATTGTTACATTTGAAACAAAAGCTGTCATGTATTCAGCCTTCCTTTTGAGAATGTTCTGCCAATGCCATAGACTACAGCCAACTGTCTGTGACTTTTGCCCTCACTGTTTTTGGTTAAGTCCACTCTCTCACGTAAGGACAACTCCCTCTGTGGTGACATATTTACAGCTCTTACCAACAATCACTGAATCAAAACAAACAATGCACACACTAACCATGTGCTCTGAATATAGCACTTACCAGGAATTGGCTGCAAGAGCTCAGGTTAGGTCATGGACGCTGGGCGAAGTCGATTTCCCGCTCACGCAGCCGCGATCCCAACACTTCTGCCCGCGCAAGCGTGACCAGAGCCCATTCCACCCACAGCAGCAGTGTCGAGGAAACAACGCGAGAAGCCCAAGGCCTATAGCGCGCTAGTTAGTAGCTGAGGGGCTTTTTGTACCAGAGGAGGGCGCTGTAATGGCCACGATCAATGACCGTTGTACTGAAGCAGACAGAGGCTGTCTATTTAACATTGATAATGAAAGAGACTAAAAATGTGCCCGCAATTGTGAGGTGGCTGGATTACTTGAGGTGACCACAAACCAGGTTTCTATTGTATTCACATGCTGACAATCTGCGAGTTGACTTATCTGGATTGGGTTACAACATGGATGTTGTAATAATCCTTGTATTTGATACGCCTTTCACATTGGGAGATCTCAAAGCGCTTCATATTGCTTTGAGAAACAATGTAAAGAAACAATGTCTATATTTTGTAGATGATTGTGGCACACAGTAAAGTCCCACAAACAGCTTTGAAATGAATGACCAATTTTGTTTGGGGATTGTGAGCCTCAACACTGGGAGAAACACCCTTTGCTTTTTGAATAGATGGGCTGCTTGAGTCTAATAACCTTTCCAGTTTCTGAATACAATATGAAAGCTGAGTGCGTATCTGCATTCATGGGATCTTTAACATACACCTGAACAGGAAGATGTTCCAAGACATAGGCTTGACATGTCATCTGAAGAACGGACTCGTAACAGTGCAACACTCAACCACCATTGCATTGAAATATCAGTCTAGACACCCTTACACATGCGCAGCTAAGTGTGTGTCACACCCCACCCACCCAGGCATGACTCACGCGCACATGGGCAGCTTGGCAAATCACACAATACACACCAGCCAGATTGGCATGAAACTCACTAACCCTTGTAACAAATATTGCAAGAACATGCACCTCAAATCTGAGTTTTTCTTTGGTCAGCCAGTTCGCTGACATGTTGAGGAGTGGTGATGTATCACACCGCTTAACAAAACTATTCCCTGTATGGATTGCAGACTTGGAAACTGGCCAATAAGTCTTTTTTTAAAAAAAAACTGGAGGGAAAGAAATATTACAGAGGGAAAAAAATATGTAGTTTTAGAGCATGACCACAAGTTCCAATAACCCTGAATACAGAGCTTCACATCTCAGCCTGTGATATAGTCTGAAGCAGGTCTGCATTAGATTAAATAAATTGGAACAAGCAAATGTGTTCCTATCCAATTCACTCCATCATCCAAGCCCGACCATTTTTAATAGCTTTCCAATCCCAAAATCAAAGCCCTCTTCACTGAATCAGCAATAGATTTAATTGCCTTATGAATGCTTAGCCAGATCCTGGCGTGACCCATTCTAAATTTATGGATATCAAAATGACCAGCTAAGATTTCTGGCAGAATGACCAACAAAACAACACAAGGGGATTGTGTCATCATTCAGGAAATACTTAGATCTAGATCTTATTTATGGAATTGAAAGAATTCTACCACATACCTGACTGCAAACTAGTCGCAGCACACATACAAAAGACATAAACATTTTCCCCAATTGCCGTTCTAAAGTTTTATTGAAACTGATTACTGTTATGTTTTCACACCATTTCCTGATTTAAAAATGTATGTGGGCACTACACTCCAAAGTAGTGATTGAATGAGCGCTTTCTGATGTTCTCCCGACATGCAAGGAGCTACATCAATTGGAAGGATTATTATTAATTATAAAAATGTTAATCGATGGTATTGCAATGGCATTCAACTCAGTTCAAATACTCAGTAAAATGCCGAGCTAAATAAGATGTTTCAATCATCAAAGTGATTTGACAGAGCCAGTTATCTGCACTAATTGGATCTGATCCCGTTGAGAATAAGGAGACAGTTTGGATAATTGATTATCATGCCAAATAAAACTTAGCTTCAGTGCAAACCCAAATCCTCTTCCATTCAAGAGTAACTAAAGTACAATACTACCAGGCCTTCATTTACTCTGACTCTATTTCTGTAACGTTTTCTCTCAAAGAGTACAATTCCGCATAGGGCTTGAATACAGATTAAAAGGATACGCAGATACACATGAATTCTATAGACTCAAAAAGCCCATTTCCTTTTCATTCTCAACCCCATTTACTACTTTCACACCAAATTAGTCAATCCCTTCATTCAAAATTGCATTCAATTGCTCTCAAACTCATTTACACTGAAGGCTAATTTACAGGTCGTGTTGTACTAATCATTATGTATAAACATACATAGGAATGAAATTACAGGTGCCCTTAGTTATGTAATTAACCGATAAATCAGTCATCCTTTTCAATGGTTAATTACATAATTAAAATCACTTGTAATCCCCTCTGTATATAAATTTACCCATGGTTAACACAACCCATAAATTGCGCCTCAAGTCTGCTTTCACTGGCACTATTTCATAAGTATCACTTTTTTGCATTAAAAAAGTTCCACCTAACTTCCAGATTATTGATGTGATCCATCTAGAACTTTACTCTTTACTGTAGCAAATTTACCTCCACCCACTGTCAATCTCCTCAACAATTGTGGATACTTCAATTATCTTCCCATTCGCTTTATAGAAAAAAAGGCATCTTTTTAAAATTAAAATTCTTCATACCCAGAACTTGGTTGCTTGCCTCTGCCCCCTATCAAGACAAATGTTTGAATCCTTCTGGGAGGAGGTAAGAGGGTCTCCTTGGAGCTGAACTGGTTTCAAAGTGACGTGCTTGAATGTTGGAATGGAGTCAACCCTTTGTGGTGATCTGGGGCTTCCATTTCCTGACCAGTTTTTCAGGGCACTGGTAACAACAAACCAGCCAGCCTGGCTCAGAGGACTTGGAAGGGCAAACCAATCACTAGCTGAGCCCCCCAAATACAGTCAATCGACTTTATAATATATCCTGTGAAGCGCTTTGAGACTTCGATGACGTGATAAGGTGCTATATCAAATGCAAAGATTATTATATTATTATCTTTATTACTGGGAGGTGGAATGTTTCCCAGTCATGACTGGTTAATCTGCAAGCCAAAGATGGTCCTCGCCGAACAAGCAGCAGGAAGTTTGCCAGATCAAGCTCTGAATGTCCAGCTATGGATTCTTAGCTGGCTAAACTCCAGCAGTAACCCAAAGCATACTCTGGAGGTTCCCAAGACTTGGCTCTCATCAACCTGCATCTAATATCCTCTGGAATTGGATAAGGAGAGTGTGTCCCTCCAGAGAGAGTGTGCATTCCAATGTGCACAAATTGACTGCTGCACTTGTCTACAAATGTAGTCATTACACTTTACAGTATATAAAGTGTAAAGTACTCAGAAATGTCCTCCTGAGATGAAAAACACTATATCGAATGCAAGGACTATTTATTTTACCATGTAAACATAATTTAGTATCCCAATAAGAGCTACAAATTACTCAGACACAACAACAAATTTGCATTTGCGTGGCGTCTTTCATGCTGGGAGGATGTCCCAAAGCGCTGGATAGTCAAGGGTTTGCGCCAGAGCAAGGGGTTAGATTAGAGAGAGGTGGGGACCAAGGGGGTGGAGGTATGAAGATGACCGAAGGCATGGTCAAAGAGGAAGGTCTTGAGACAGACCTTGAAGGAGGCTAGGGAAAGGGCAAAGCAAATGGATACCTGGATGGAGTTCCAAAGAATAAGATCAAAAAGGCTGAAGGCCCAATTGCTGATGGTTGGACGAGCAGGGCGTGAGACGTGAAGTAGACCAGTGCCTACCGAGCGAAGGGAGAGAATGGGTTGGGAGGGTTCTAGAAAGTTACAGAGGTAGGGGTTGTAAGCCTGTGAGTGAATTTAATAGTGAAGATGACCCTCTGAGGTGGAGAGCCAGTGAAACTGGGCGAGGAGAGGAAAGAACGAGAAGGAAAGCAATAACTTATTCCAATAATTTGGAGAGAAAAAGGAGTTTAAGATGGTAGTTAGGGAACAGGCATGGATTGTGGGAGCATTGTTTAGAAATGAGTGGGAATTGTGCCGGTGGACAAAGAGGAAAAAATTATGTCCATTAGCAAGGGGGCAAGGAGGTGGAGCTGGGATGTCAGGAGAGGGGTCGGGATGAGGTCCAGGAAACACGTGGTAGACTTCATTCAGGAAATGATGGAGAGAAATGAGGGAGAGATGGGGTTGAAAATGTGGAAAGGAGAGATGGTTGGAGTCTGAAGGAGGGGTAGGTGGGGAGGGGCTGTCAGTAGCGCAAACAGAGGCAGCAGAGCAAATCCTCTCAATTTTGGACCAGAGAAAATCCATCATCTTCTCGTATTTGGAGCCTAAGGAAAGGATGGGAAGGGCATGGGAAGGTGGGCAGGGTTGGTTTCTGATGGAGGAGCCTGAGGCTGTCCTTAACTTTCAGGAGATCCTGGAGTAGGGTGATGATTTGACTGAGGCAAGCATGGAGTGAATAGTATTGGTGTGGTTCAGCCAAATCTAGAGATGGACTGTTAGGTTGGATTTGAGGCAGATACATTCGAACTACAGCACACACCTGTGATTTGAGGGAGTGGAGATGGCTTGTGTACCAGGGGGATTTCCTGGAGTTCAAGAACTGTGGGATGGTGATGGGGCAAGGGTATTGAGGATTTCAGAGAGGGAAGATGTGAAGGAGGGTGATTGAGGAGGTAAGGTCATTGTGGTAAGAGCCAGAGGGGAAGGAATTCAGATGACTGTAGGGCAGTGAAGGGGCGGGATATTTTTCAAGGGGGGGTTAGGAGTTAGAAGTGGGTTGGGTAGCATGGAATGGGATGAGTTAAGGGAGATGAAGTAATAATTAGAGATGGTTTTATCAGTGATGGTGATGTCCAAGACAGTGAGGCCCTGGGCAATCACCAGGTTGAGGAGGTGACACGCATGTAAGTGGTGGAGTTGATGTGTTGGGAGAGGTTGTGAAGAGAGAAAGGAGGAAAAGTCAACAGAGGTGAAGCAAAAAAGGATGAAGTGGAGGTTAAAAACACCCAAGATGAGGAGACATTCAGAGCAAAAGCTGAGGGAAGATAGAAGGTAGAAGATACAAATTTATAACAATAATAATAATCATCATCAGACTTGCATTTGATATAGTACTTTTCACATCAGAAGAAAAGCTTTCACAGGGATTCAAATACAATTTGATACAACAATCAAACCCCGCAAGATGATGTATACTGTTGGCCAAAGGCTGCCTTCATGAAAATATACATGAAAAGCTGTATTTCCCTCCAAAGACAACCAACAGGATGCAACCACATAAAAACAAGAAATGGGAGAAAGGGTCTGATTAAAATATTTGCAATTGGGGGTAGGACAGCTGAAGTGACACACCCACTTAGTTGTGGTTATGGGTTTGGCACCAATGTTTTTTCTGTTTAGTATTATCGGTCGCTTGCCTCTGTACCCTATCAAAGGCAAACTTTTGAAAGATTAGCCAGAACTGGGCTGGTAGTGGCGTCTGCACTGGTAGAAAGGGTTAAGTTAGATTTTTGTTGATTAAGTTGGTTCCATCGATCAGAGGCATACCATGCCACAGCTGGTTCAATCTGTAAGTGTAGATCCTGTCTACACTATTAGAGAAAGTTTACAGAACAGATCATTTGTCCCATCACAGCTGCACTGGTACCAGCTTTCCCACACTACTGCTATTTACTTTTGTCATTCTTCTCCTCTTTCCCCATAGCTTTAATATTTCCTTCAAGTATTTGTTTAATTCTCCGTTAATAGTCATTATGTACTTGACTTATTATTATCCCTGGAATAAGCGATCCGCCAATTGACTAACAACTGGGTTCCTACTTACTGCAAGGTAAACAGAGGTGTGTGGAGTAAGGAAACTTGCCCAACATTTCGCCTTGCCCGGGAATCGAACGGGAATCAATCGCTTGAGTGGTGAGTGTTAAAGGAAGGATGGTTAGGCCAGGATACTGGACAAATTTAAAAAGGTAGATTGATGCTGAGAGAAGAGAATGGTAGGGTGCGTATTCTGGAGGGATAAGATCTTACCATAGATTATATGATGGAAGGGCTTTCTTCATCCAAACTGATTGTGTGAACTTTTCAAAGATTAAATAACCACCTTCTTGGTTAGGCTCTTAAATACAATACCTGAGATAGACCAATGTCTTTACATTTGTTGAAGCTCTACTGCAGTGCTTCAACTGATTGCCTAAACTGTCCCTTTCTGATAGAAGTGTGAATAAGAACTACCAAATTCACCACTCCACACCAGCAGAATAATCGCACTGATTGCTTAATTAATAGTGTGCAAAGACTAATCAGGATGATGCCAGGAAAGTTCCCAAGTAATCTCAGTGCTTACTCCCATTTTCCCCATTGCTCTCTTCCTCCCTCCCCACTCCCCCACCCCCACATACCAAGATAAACTAAAAGTTAAGTTGACAGACTCCCGGCTGCTTCAAATTAATGCATTCCATTGCAATGCAACCCAACTCAAGGAATTTCTAGCCCAGCAAGCCTCATCATTGCACAATCTGGCAACATTTAGTCCATTTTTGTCAAGCTCGATCTCTACTGGGGCACAGTGAGCCACAAGGCTATAAATGAAACCATCAGCTAAAATATTCTAGTGGCTCGATGGTGGCTTGGAAATAAAGTACAAAGATTTGCTTAGTGGAAAACAATTTAAAATCACGATTAAAAATTGGAAGTGCAGACTCAAAACCACTGACACACAAATGATTTGGTTGCACCCAGAAAAAAGTTAAGGGGAGCAGCCATTGCAAAGTCTCAAAGCAGTTTGACATTTCCATTGCATTTGTTTTGATTAACACAAAATTTGCCACCCCAGAGGCAGCATTATCCCAGTCATATCACCAATGATACTATTACTGCAGCAGAAATCCCTTACACCATTATCCATCATTGGAGGCATTTGGAAACTGTTCTGGAATGTTTTTATGCCTCAAGATTACTGACCACCAGTGTATTTTCCACATAGCGGCATTCCGCTTAAGCATTTGTAGAAAATGACCTAAATGTATCCAAGAGCAGATGGACACCTGAAATTACTTCCATTCTCTGCCAACAAATGTAATACCTCCCAGGAACCACACCTTTTGCTCAGAACGCTTGCCATTTCCTACACCATCCATTTATAGCTGACCCACATAATATAGGATTTCCCTTGTAATTCCATGATGGTCGATAACCATTTCCATTCCACAAATAATGGGAATTGGCAAAAGAACACAAAAAGAAAAATTCAAATCTTTATACAGCTTTGAAACAGACTTCAGGCGAGCACTTGACTGGGATTAAATTGTGACCATTAGTTAAGGGCAGCTTTACAGAAGCTATGAGGTCAATTTAGCTTTGGCGCCTTACCCACTGAAACTACGTTAAAATCTTGGCTTTGGATGTGCAACTTTGTAGCCAATATATTGTCCTAGCTATTCAATCCTTCCACTCTGCTCAGCATATTTTGGAAGAATATTTATAAATATTTCAGTCCAACTATTTGGCCGCATCATACACACAGAACGCTGAGTAAATAACACATCCCAAGCAATTGCATATCTTTGCGACAAGATCCAATTAAGTGTACTTTACATACAGTATTGTTACCATTTGCTAAGTTGTGAAGGTAAGAAAAAAACTGCTATAATATGAGCTAGTTTTAATTTTCAGATACACTTATTAATGCTTCAGGGGCATTCAATTAACAGCAACTTGAAGTAAATTCAAAATAATTTTTTCAAGATCAGGCTAGAGCATAATATATACATAAACTAAGTTCTAAATCATTCTGATTGAAGTGTTCCTGGATGCTACTCGTGTGAAGTGTGCTGTATAACTGCATGTTATTGTTGTAAATCAACCATTTCCATAATCACTGGGAAATATCTAGTTTCAAACAGTTTTAAGTAGACCAGCATCCCCCAGTACATGGACATTTGTTCAATACAGCAGCACTGCATTGTTCAGCAATTGCATCATTACGGAACATGTGCTTCTGAAAATCTACTTTTACAGGACTTTCCCTGGAAAATAAGTTCAAAACATACAGCAATTGTCTTGTTCAATGAAGATACACCCCCCTATGCAGGGGTACATGTTATAAAGCCCTCACTCTAGTTCTGAGTCCATTTATAACCTAGGTCTCCTGTGGATAGGTCATTATTGAAGTGCCGTATACTTTTGGCTCCCAGCATTGCGTGGCTCAAACATTCGCAAGACCAGTCACAGCTGCCAGCAAAGCTGGGCAGGTTGCATTTGAAGCATTGGCTGAAATAACCTAATAATCTGGAAGCCAGGCCGGCACCCAGTTTTTTTTACGGCAGTTATAACATGGATGTCATCCTGGCTCAGTTGGTAACACGCTCAACTCTGGGTCAGAAGGCTTTGCGTTCAAGCCCCATTTTGGAAGTTTCAGTTCAGTTTAAGCATAGTTCCGACTGCTTCCTTCACTCCATGAACACCAGCCGGGTTCATGTCCCCTGCTCTCTCCACCTAACGATCTGCCTGACATTCACTAGATGGGCTTTCAGCCATTCTGCCCCTGCTTCTGTAACTCTATTCCAGAGTCCCTCCAACTCTCTCCCCCCTTACCCTCTTTCAAGACATAACTTAAAAGATACATCTTTGATTGCACTTTTGATTATCATTCCATTCCCCAAACCCCTCGGCTTCCATCTTCAGCTCAGGTGCTTCAACCCGAACTGGCGGATGGGACATTGGTATAATGCCTTATCTATGCCTCAGACGATACAGTGCTTCTCTCAATATTGCACTGGAGTGTCAGTCTGAACTGTAAGCTCAAAATTCCAAAGGAGGCTTTGAATGAATACCTTTCAACTCCAAGGCGGGAATGCTACCAACTATGCCAGGCAGACGAGACTTCAGTTTAATATTTCATTTGAAAAATGGCACTTCTGACAATGCAGCACTCCCATATTGGACCGTGAGCCTAGACTATGAATTCAAAGCCTCAATGTAGGTCATAAACCCACAACCATGTTATCAACTGAGCCAAGCTGAGATCTTTAAAATGTTGACACGTTTTCAGAAAATAAGCAAGTTAAAATTAAAACAACTTTTTTTTGCTATTTGAAGCAGCGATATTTGCTTTTCAAGCAGATGAGGAGGCTATGTTTGCTGAGTTGAATGAAAAGCATTTTCAGTATCCCATTATTAACAATGAAGAAATAATTTAACGGGCCATATATTAAATCTACAAGACTGAATCTTGGCAACTTCAAGTCTGACACAGCCTTTTGCTGTTTCAAACAAGCCTCATTGGGAGTGTAATCAAAGGTAATCCAGCTACTGCACACATGTCAGAGGCACTGTGCCAACTCTGTCGCTCCACTCCTGCTCTTGCGGTACTAGCACTTCAGGACCTCTCAGATTCTACCCTATTTAAGTACATGCACACTTGTCCACTTCTTCCTTCTGAAAGTTGAACTTAAAAATGCCAAGCATATGTTTAAATTATCCTACTTGTAGCCTCCAATGCAGATTATCTATGTTTGGATGTAGAAAAAGTACAATTTGAAGGCCTCAAATGAACAGAACTGTTCAAATTTGTTAGACCCGCTCCATTATGCTTCGGATTGCCTTTAGTGTTCAGATTCCAGGTTCTTCCACCACGCAGTCGTTCATTAAGTACACCAAACATCTTTTTGACCCATAACAGATCACAACGTATCACTGTGAACTGTTGCTGGGACGTGTTCAATTGCAGTTCAGGAAGAATTTAGCTTCCGGGGATGGTGGGGTGGGGGGGGGGGGGGGGTGGAAGAGAACAAAAGGAAACAGAAGAGACAGGGAGCAAAAGCGCACGTGACATTTACTTGGCCCATCTGCAGTGGATATTAAATAAAAATGAACAGCTAGTCTAAAATGTACTACACCCACAATACCTTAATTCAAACACGTTAATGGTTGTTGAGAAGGGCAACTTCACGTCTAGGAATCAGAGATGAACTCACATCCTGCTTTGCTAATCTACTGCATCGGCTACACATTTTCTCCAATAAAGTGGAGCAAACTCATGTTTTCTGACATCACCTGACAAAGACAAAAGAAACATTTCCAAAACTTCCTGCAGGAAAGAATCAAACTGAATTCTGAACCCTAAATTGATCTGAAATAAACATTCAGTTTAATTTACTTTTTTATTATGCAAAAAAAACTAAGTCAGTACTCCTAGGCTAACATTGGCTTGTGTACCCTAATTTCCCTACAATGAAGGGTTTAAAAGGCTCAATATCAGGAACCACCAAACAGCAAACAAAGAGAACAAAGACAAAAAGTTTGTCAAAGCGACCAAAAAACCAAGCAAGTTCTCCGGAATTTCTTGCCGGAGTCCCTGCGACTCATTTTCTCGCAACTCTCTTTCAAGGCACGTCTCAAAACATATCGCTTAGACTGTGCTTTTGGTCACCTTTCTCCTCCCCACCTCCAGCGGCCAGCTCACATCCCCGTCCAGTACTTGTGAAGAGCTTTGAGATCTCCTCCCAATGTGAAAGGTGCTATATAAATGTATATTCTTTTGTAACTTTGTCCAATTAGTATGAAAGCAAAATTGGATGGGTAGGTTCAGAATCAGCTTGTACACTGACACAGTGTCCTGGTTGGGCAGGTGCTTAAGAGAAAAAGAACACCCAGGATATTTGCTTCCAGCACAAGCATGCATTCTTTTAAATAATATTAGGATTAGGTTTTTCCCTGGGAGTTCTGTGGTCAAACAGCATCTGGATTTCATCGTCAAGACTAGCACATGTACAGTTGCACAACTTGGGCAAGTTGTGCCACTACCTCAGAAGGAAAGAGTCAACAAGCCTTCAGAAAGAGAGGAAAGAAATTTAGTGGAGAAATAGTAATGTGAAGTTGTCAATTCTTATAGCTAATGTAGGATTCAAAAAATATAGTAAAACTAAGGATCAAATTTATATGTCGTTTGCAAGGTAAATTACTAGCCTAAAAATGAACACTCATATTTTCCACCCAAACGACTAACAATTTCTTTTCTGGGTGAAGAGCAAGTGGACCAGGCATTCATGGTTGCTTTTGTGCTCCAAACAGATGCATTAAGGCAGCATTGGTAAAGATCAGCTTGTAAAAGATAACTGAGAAAGAAAACAGTGACTGTAGTTGGTTTTATAGCTAGTTTTGTACACCACCTGGTGGACACACCTTGGCTGGAAAAATTGTGCGACACTTGAGTGGCTCAGTTGGTAGCAATCCCTCTGAAATCAGAAGGTTGTGTGTTCAAACTCCAAACCAGGATTTTGAGTTTATAGTCTAGACTTGCCACTCCCACTCAGTGCTGGTGGAGCACTGCATTATCAGAAGTGCCTTTCGTCGAATGAGATATTAAAGAATGTCTCGTCTGCTTGTTCCAAGTGTACATCAATAATACTTTTTGCATTTGATATAGAGCTTTATCATATCAATGAAACGTGTGAAAGCACTTCCCAGAATACTTTAAGTGCTTTGCTGTGTATATTTTGTGGTCAAACAATCTCTTCATTAAAGAGAGAAGGCTGTTTGGAGGCAGTGCTGGGTGTGTAACTGCATTGATGCAGGTGCTGTCTTTCAGATGAGACATTGATCAGTTTGCATGTTCGGGTGGGTGTTAAAGATCCCATGGCATTATTCGAAAAGGGAAGGGATTTTTCCCAGTGTACTGGCCAGTAAATCCCCAAATAAAATTGGTCATTCACTTCATGGCTGTTTGTGGGACATTGCAGTACACAATTTGGCTGCCCCTTTTGCCCAGAAAGCACACAGTCGCCACACTTTACAGTATATCCCGTGAAGTACTTTAGATGTCCTACCGAAGTAAAAATCACCATACCAAATCTAAGGATTATAATTCTTATATCTAAGTTGTAGCTGTTCCGAAAGAGTAAACTGCATCTACTGGCTCAGTTTCCAAGGAGTTTTTTTTTCCCCCCCAAACTGGAATGCATCATTCTTCC
The DNA here is from genome assembly GCF_018977255.1 of Callorhinchus milii. Taxonomy (NCBI): domain Eukaryota; kingdom Metazoa; phylum Chordata; class Chondrichthyes; order Chimaeriformes; family Callorhinchidae; genus Callorhinchus; species Callorhinchus milii. The sequence continues at coordinate 53,399,343 of NW_024704743.1, read as the reverse complement.
TCACTTGAACAGTTTCCAATGTTTTTAACCTACAAAACTGTGCATTGCAATTTGGTCTCAATCCTTTATTAAAAAAAGATGTTAATTGCTCAATTGTAATTCTTACAAACATTTGCTAAAATACGGAAAACTTACAAAAAAAAATTGTTAAAACCTCTCCCGTTTAATTCCCCATCTCCTTGAACAGTCATGGGTGCACATCCTTCAGTTCAAGTACTTTGTCTATAAGCATTCAATCTTTCTATACACAGATTATATTGTGTTTGTTCAAACTTCACTGCCAAGAAATCCGACCTTCTGACGTGGACAACATTGCTGTCCTCATGAGATGGAAGTAACAAATTTCATGCCTAAATTCCAATACATTATCCTGTGTTCTCTGCATATAACAAATATTCCAACCTCAGTCTGCCTGTTTTTTCTTCTGACTTGTCTATTCTCCACAACACCTTCACTTGATGTGTAAGATTCACAATTATAGAAAGTATTCGGCTGCAGACTCTCTCAGCAATTGGATTGAGACAAGTCACTCAAAATCTTTACAAGATTATGCTTCCACCAGTCTAGGCACCAGGAGCGAAAGAATATCAACTAAATAATTCTGCTCTTTCTTCCAAGCAAAAGTTACAGATATTTTATTGTATTGGGCACAGGGGTAAAGTACTAAACATTTACGTAACAAGTTACTTCCAATAATATCCAATTCAATCAAGTTTAGAAATCAGCATTTTATCAGTCCAAACACAGCCAACACTTTACATAATATGTTGATAATATGAAGAAGAGACATGTAGAACTTTTTGTAAATGAGAGGAATTAATGACACTGAAATAATCAAGTTATTAAAAATCATGGGGAAAGGAAATCTGACCATGAAGATTCAACTTGGTTTAACATTTCCTCTTAATACTCTCTAAAGAAGGAAAAGAGGAAATGTATAAAGAATACAGATTTGCTTACCTCCCATTGTAAGTGAGGAGGGATATTCCTGATCTGGAGTTTCCGACTCCTGTAGAAAGAACAAATAGATTTATTAAAATTGAACAAAAATCGTGTGTAGTGTTTCCGTCAATAGAATTTAAGAGATAATTCCCAGGAGCTGACTACCAGACCGCACCTGAAGAACTTCTCTGGACTTGCAGGAAATAATGTTAACTGTTGAGCCTCAGAATATATACCCCGAAATCATATTGTTCGCTATTGCTTATTGTTATGTCTTGTCCATGTACTAAAGCAAGTCAGAACCATGAGACTTCGACTTTATCTAGTCACCTGCATATACAGTTCACCCCCAAATCACATCTGGAATACGATTAAATGGGTACAGTCACTACTAAAAGGACTTACTGCTTTCAATATAAAGGGATTCACACTAATATCACTATTTAAGAAAACGATTCTTACCCAATAAAATCCTGCAGAAATTTGTTTTACAAACTATCTTCCATTTCATGATTCATCTGCCACTGACGGGACTGTGAATGTGCACAGTTTGACGATAGTAACCTCCACAATGACAGCATGTGAATGCATAAAGCAACACAAAAAGCAGTTTAGCCATCAGTCAATTAGTGTAGTCTGCCCCATTCTAAATGGTTGCATCAATTTTTTTATTGCTTTATTTTGTGGCAAGGCAGCTTAAAAGTGGCAAAACAATTTTAAATAACATCTGCTTGCCGTGCTCACAGAACTGAAAAGGTAACAAACTTGAAAGGCTTTTAAAATGCTGGTTTAGTGAAACCCATGCAATCAAATTTGTTACGTGATTGACTACGACTGCAACACAAAAACAGTTGGTTTTAAAAGTTCTGAGCATAAAAAAGTAGAACATATGGTAATAAAACAATTCTCATGCTAAATAATAAAACTACCAAAACAAAACTTCACATAGAGTTGTAACTGCTCAGAACTTCACTTCATCATCAGGCATCACAATACTATATGCAAGCAGACATTGACAAATTGCAGAAATAGGCACAATATGGGAAGTATGTGGTCAATTATATTTAAAAACCTAGTCTTAATACAACTTCTGAGTTTTCAATAAAGCCCCCCTAATCGAAATGAATGGCAGAGAAAGTAGACAGTAGTTTCTTGAATGGGTTTAGATTTTTCAAATAGTCACTGATCAAATTGTGTCACAACAAATAAATAAAATGGTCCAGTAACTTCTTTCTAAAAGAAAATACAAGTTTTTGGTGGCTGAATTGTACTCAGCAACATTTAATTCTCCACTGAAAATTAAACTTTTAAAAAAAGATTCTTCATACCTATAGAGCAATTTCAAAATTACTGAATGCACAACTGAGTAAGTTTCATTCAACTGCACTTCAAAATCAGGTTTTCATCACACCCCCATTCAGAAAGCAAAATATTTTCAATACATTGGCTGACTTAAGATATTAGACAATTTGAAACAAGCATTTCAAGGAGAAACCATTTGGACAGATAATCCCCAAAAGTATTCAATATTTTGTAGGTTCTACCTTAAGAAATTCACAAGTCTAAAGTAATCAAAAATATTTACACATAACAGGACAATAAATTACACCAACCTTCCATACATTAAGTGACTAAAACATTCACTTCAAAATATTTCAAATCCAAATACATCATTTTTTTGCCAAATAAATTATTTTTTGTGATGGTTGACTGGTGTTGGTTTAATTTCAGCCATCTTCTATATTTAACTCATAACACCCAGTGGGACATTTCATACCAAAAGGTGTAGGTAAACAACTAAATTCTGACAACAAATTAAGATTGTGTAGATTACAATTTAGATATTCTGAGTTAAATTATGGCCCTGTTTTAAATGACAGAAAGCAGTATTCACACAAACAAACATTGATGCAAACAATATTATGATGTTACAAAATTAGAAGCATACCAAATTAGAAGTTTCCTGAGGCACAATTTTCATATGAATCAGATCGACACAAACTAAATGCAATTTGTCATTAGACTCAAACGAAAAAATCCTGAATTTTGATACATGCAGTAACTTCTGCAGATTCACTACATTTTTAAAGCTGCGTCTATTCTTAAAACATTTTGCTTGCACAATTAAGTACTGAAGAATTGAGTGGTGTTCTTTGGTATAAATATGCCAAACCAGCATTTCTCATATGTGGCGTGTGTGTGATATGTGCGACCACAAGTAGCCCCATCCACTCCCTCCGCCCCCACACTCTGTGAGATGTGCAGCTGCTATTGGCCAACTTTAGTGTCAATACAATGCTAATCGTGCAAATTAATAGAATGTGCAACAAAAACAGAAGTCACTGGGAACACTCAGCAGGTCAGGCAGCATCTATGGAAAGGAAAGTGAGTCAACATTTCGGGTTCACGATCCTTTATCAGAACCTTTCGTTGGTTCTGATGATGGGTCGTGGACCCAAAACGTTGACTAATTTTCCGTTCACCATAGACGCTGCCTGACCTGCTGAGTGTTTCCAGTGATTTCTGTTTTTATTTCAGATTTCCAGCATCTGCAGTATTTTGCATTTAGAATAAACTTGCAGTCGCACGTTTGCTCTTATTCACTAAGCTGATTCCAACTACCGACAATTCTGGTCCCAAATAATAATAATAATAATTTATGCACATCTCAAATTGTTTTCCTTTACTGTGCTGTTCACATTTTTGTGAAAAAAGTGTTTTTTCCCAAATGTGGTTTGTCAAAATGTTTAGAAATAAATGAAAACCATTTGATATGTATAATTTTTGTTCACATCTAAAATGTTTTTTTTTATTGTGCTGTTCTAATCTTGTTTCTCCTTATGCAAAGTTTTATGCAAAAAATGTGTTTTCTCAAATGTGGTTTGTCAAATGTACAGAAATAAATGACAACTATTTGGGATGTGCACATGTCTATATTTCCTTTATGTTTCATATGATTAAGTATTTTTACGAAAACCTAGCACTGCAGCTACCAATAAGTGTTGGTGGCCACACACAGAGAACCACTGTGCTAAATGCAGTTTACTGCTGATCAATTTGTGGAAGACACTGCCACCTAGTGCATTAAATATTGATTCAAGCATTCAACATTTTTTAAATCAAAATGAAGATACGGGTTTGGGATTCCAGATCAAGACAGACTGGTTTTGTACAAATTGCAACTTTAGTGAAAGATGAAAATCCATAATTGCTATGCATCACATAAGATAAATGCCACAACTTTCGCTTAATAAAGCAAAGCATCCTTCAAAAAATGTCAGTCACCTTCTAACAACATGTTTACATTTAAAAATATTTTAGCAAAGGCACTGAATAGCCCTGAATTTTACAAAATAATTATCTCCCTTTAGCAGGAGAATAAGTATAAATGGAATATTAATGCCTCAATATTGATATATTAAGTATTGTTCAAAGTGGAAAGGAACTAGGACAAGTTCAGATTATTTCTTTAGAAGCATCTGAAATACAAACTTTAGGAACTGTTTTGGGGTGATCCACTAACTGACGTGTAATAATGGCATATAGGCAATCAGCATGCGATCAAATGTACTTGAAAACGTGCATCGAATCAAAAGACTATCGTCAAAATGTTCACTGTTCAAACTTTATGAAGTTTAGATAGGTCAGTACCACATTATATCAAAAATGTAAACATTAGGATTATTTGAAACAGGACTCAAGTCAACTGCTGGCTATTCCAATTTCAGTAACCAAGTGTACAACAACAACTTGGATTTATATAGCGCCCTCCACGCCGGAAGGCGTCTCAGAGTGCTTTACAGTAACGGATCCCGGGACCGAGCCAGTGGGAGGGGGAAGAAGGTGACCAAAGGCGCGGTCGAAAAGAAAGGTTTTCAGCAGAGACCTGAAAATGGGAAGGGAGGGAGCGAGACGAAGGGAGTGAGGAAGGGAGTTCCAGAGCCTCGGAGCACAATGGCTGAAGGCACTAGTATAGTATTTAGAAAATGATATTTCACACAATATTTCACACACATATTTCACACAACGACAATTTTACTCGTTTCGCTCTGGATATTAATAATTTTATAGAAGACACTGATTTCAACCACTAAGAACTTCTTTAATTGGTAAAGCTAGGTTCAATTTTAGTAAAGCACCACCGCAAATCTATATTTACCAAACATGAAAAAAATCAGTTCAGAGAAAGTTCACACAAATGCAACCTGAGTCCACAGTTAACAACAGAATGATTGCCATGACATTTACTAACAACATGTACGTGATTAGATCACAATTTGGGGCATCAATTTATGCTTTACCAAACATGAATTTCTTTCACATCCCTATTGCAGAATCATGATTCTGCATGGCTCAAGAGAAGATATTGAGGGTATTGATGGGAAGATACAAGAGGTAGTTGTTGATTTTTATTTGCCAAAGCCCCTCACATGAGGACATGGATTAAGCAGTTGGACTTGGACCTCAAGCACAAGGTGGCACATCACACACATCACAAGCTCTCCGGTAAAGTTCTTCCTACTACACTGAAGGCAGATATCTGCCAGATAGCTGGTGAGGGGCAACTGCTGCTGGAAGGCGTTACCTGGAGTTTGAAGTCATGAACACGTGTTCATATATCCAGCACTTGGAATCCACCTTGATCGGCCTGCAGAGAGGTAAGCAGCTGCTGCTTAAGCTCCACACTTCCAACTGGTGTGCTTATTGCTCAATGGATTGGGATGCATGTCTGAGTTGTGGGCAAGAAGATGTTGGCAATGCTCTCGTGCATTTTATGCTGAGCTGTGTTGCCCATCAGGAAGCTCACGGGAAGTGCTATCCTCCTGGGGTGGGGGGCGGGGGGTGGGGAGAATGAAGAGAAGAGGTAAGATAATGAAATGAACTGGGTCCAAGGTGACATGTTTTGCAATGGAATGTTGGAATCAAGCCCACCCTCTGCGGTGGTCTCGATAGTCTAGTTCCTGAGACAGGCGGGGACCCAGTATTCCAGGGCACTGCTGGCAACAGGCTGGGTCATTGGCAGGCCCTGGAAGGGCGGACCAGTCACTGGGATAAGGGACCATTCCCATTCAGCTCCTGTTGACTCTGTAAGCCAAAGCCTTAAAGATGGGGTGGTCAAGCTGGACAAGCAGCAGGAAAGCTTGCCATTCAGTCCTCTCAATGGCAAGCTATGCGGTTTTAGCTGGTTAGACTCCAGCAGTACCCAGTGCACACTCTGGAGTCCCCAAGCCTTGGCTCTTGCCAACCAGTGCCTAATACTTTCCGGAATTAGGTAAGCAGGATGTGTCCCTCCACAAAGAGTGCGCCGTTCCATTCCAATAAACATCTCCAGAATTTCCATGTTGAGGTTGGATGAATGGAACGCTCAGTTTGGTTACACTGAACTATGGTGATGGGTTTCTGCATGCATCAGACACACCGATTAACCCAAAATATCCACATCCTTATCAAGTGCAAGGTTTAAGTAAACTTTGATGTCAAATGAATTGCAAAACTACACAGTGGCTAGAGCATATGAACAAGACATTTTGTTCCACTGCCTACAAATGACTTGCATCCATCTGTAAATTCATATAGACAGAAACAGTAAAGGGTAACCACATCCTGAGTTATATTACAGGCAAAAAGGTTTCTTTGCCTACTTACATTTAAATAGTGTCATGTAAATGCAAGACACTGCATAACTAAGATGTAGAATTATTTTGTAATAATTTTCAGCTTTGTTGAACAAATTGTCTTAAACCACCACCTCATTTAAAAAAAATTCACATTGATTTACATCTGATTGAAATTCCATTTTTTTAAAAAATTGCTTGTCCGCACTTGATCACTGTTTCATGGTAACTCTATAACTTACCCAATTCAAAAATAAACAAGCTGCCATAAAATGCAGTTATATCTGTCAATTCGACAAAGTCAATATCTGTTAAGCTTATAGCTTGAACCATGTGAAATGTTAAAGCCAAATACAACAGAGGTTTGCCTAATTGATCACATTTGGGCACTGAAATTCTTCACATTCTTAGGCCTCAACATAAAATTTTCTTGACCCTTTGTCATTTAACACGATTGCACTCGGCTCACTCTCCAGTCTGTAAACCACATTATTTACCCTATAAACAAAAGAAGTGGACACCACGATTTCCTTCCGTTTCAGTTAATTGGTAAAGCAATCACCTAACATTCCTCAATTCTGAGGCAAGAAAGAATAACAGATGCCAGAAATACCAAATAACTCTTGGTGCCTCCATGCCTTAACATTCAAATGGCTTAAGCCCACCATCATGATACACTTTCAGATATATGGGTATCAAACCTGGCAAGTTTCATTCTTTCTCTTCCCATATTAAATCTAAATGCATGTTCTAAAGTTATTTGCATAGTGCTGAAGGCATTTCAGATTGTTAACAGTTGCTGCTATTTTCATCAACTAAAAGAATCTTTTGATTTGCTTAGCACAACTTTAGTGCTTCACTAAAATTAGAGGAGGTGAGGAAAGAGAAGTTTAAGTTGTACGGTAAAATTCACATAAGTTGTATCCGTCGGGACCACTTCATTTAATATGATTTACGCGAAGTCCAAGTTTCAGGCAAACTGTATAAATCGTTATACAATAATCTATGCTGCACATGTGTAATATAATGTGGCCGGCAAGCGCGCCAGGGGTGATGGGTGAAGACTACGTTTCCCGCAATTTATGTAAGTGCACATGCACCGGTGGTCAAGAACGTCATTTCGCACGATTCAAGGCAGCCGATAAATGCGGGAGGAATGGAGGGTAAGGGAGCAAAATTACGAGTTAGGAGATGATTAATATGACTAGTGCAAAGAAATCTAAGTAGTTTTGATAGGACACTGAATGGTTACTTGGGTGAATGTAGAACTTAGGTGATTGTACAATTTATAAAGATAAGACTTATACGAGTTTAACTGTAATAGTAAAGCTGCGGCCAAAGAGATCATTTCTAAGAGGATTTTGAAGGTAGGACAAGATGGAAATCAGGAGCGTTGGAAGAAAACTCCAGTCAAGGCATAGTGCCTAAATGCTAAAACTTACAGTAATGAGCACAATCGAGATTTTACATAAAAACATTGGCTATTTTAGTTTATAGTAATAAACTCAGTAGCATTACAGCTTTGATACATGTAATTCAAAGACCAGCTTCCTCAAACAACACAAAAGGGAGGGATCTCAAAATACTGACTTGCTTATAGATATATCAAAACTTCTTGAAGTATTTTGTGAAAGACAAAAATTTTAAAAAATACATACTTTAGATTTTTAACCAAACTACTGTTCAGTTCACATAGAAAAGCTGTGAGTGAACAGAGAGGTTTGCCCAATCTCGTAATGAAGGTCTGAGGAAACCCAACGTTTTTGCTTTGAGGCATTTGTATTTACACGGCTAGATATACAACTACAGTTTCTTCTTCCTATCACCCCGAGAACATCGACCTTTGTGAGGACGTTTTTGAAATCAAGTGTTTGAAAACAAACCACAAAATCCACGACCACTAAACAATTGGAAGTGGGGGGGTGAGGGGGAGTAAGAAGAGCCAATTGAGGAAGAGAAATAAGAGAAATGCAAAAAGAGGGAGTCAGAGGTTTCCATGTACATCTATCTCATCATGATAATACCTTCTGAAAAGTGTGCATGAACACCAGACCAGAATAGGATTAGAGTAAACAGTGACCCTGTAATATTTGTTGTTTTCAATAACTAAAACATCAATGAGGGAGAAGGGAAGAGAGAGGTTTTGGGGAGGGGATTAGGAGGCACGAAGCTCACAAATTAGTTTGGGCCAAATGGTCTGATTCTGTGTTATTATTATTATTATGTAACCTGAAGACATGTATGGGATTCTCATAGACCATACTTTACAGTTATTTCAGTCTTTACTTATGCCATGCCTAAAATAAACACACAAAGAATTTGGTACACATTAAGAAGTGCAACTTAGACAAACCAACGATGGGGGCTTCAACATGGGACTGTACTTCAGCCCTAACTATAAGGAAGAGGAAACTAAAAATCCTCTGGAGGTTTTATCAAAAGCTACTCTCTCACCATTTACATCAATGCTCTTTTCCAAATTGTACAATGTACATTTTTTTTAAAACTCTCTCCACCATAATGGTTTAGTGAACATTCAGTGACAAACATTTCAGAAGGTGCTAAATTCACCAAAAGGATAAATACAGCGAAATGTTGATTATCTGGCACACTCTGCCTGACTCAAGCTTTCTCTGCTTTCTACTCTGACTTCGTTCTTAGCTCCTGAAGCATATAATAGTGTTGATCCAAGTCATGTTACAGTGCATCACTGATTTAATTGTTCACTGAGACATGACTGGTCTCACACTTGGTGCCTCAGGAAAGAAAAATACTTAGTATGGCCTTGGATTTGTAATTTGTAGCCAATAATATTTTTTCCCCAGGAGGATTTCTTATAGATCACATAGACAGCAGGAATGAAAGTATAGTTGCAAATGACCGACAGTCTTCCCCTTATTAGTCATAAATTCATTCCCCAAACAAGATATAACCATCTTACTAATTACAGGGGACTCTTTAGCACTTATACAATGATCGGAGTACAAGTGTTTCATAAAGGAAATCAAAATCTGCCATTTTCATTCACGCAACAGACCAGGTGATTTCCTATCTGTAAACAATTAATAATAATCTTTGTATTTGAAAAAGCAGAAATTAGATTATCTTCCAACATGAGAGATGATCAAGGTTCTGACTCATTTTTATAATGGCTATACTATAGTAGGTTCATAAAGGACACATTCAGATGGAAAGGAAACGGGATTTCCTGGCCAATAGTTAAGATTTTTCTTATAGACTGCAAAACTGCATGCATGAGATTACTGATAATCGAGCATCAGATGCACATTGTCTTTAGACTGAGACAAAGTGGACACAGAAAGTAATTTAAAAAGACCAAGAGCACATTCATGCCAAGTGAACACCCCATGAGAAAATCAAAGTTACATTGAAACCAGACATATAGGACTGAATTGAACAAATTCAATACTAGAAGAATTGCTGACAACTAGCAATGGCAATCCCCTCCCCCAAAAATAGATCAGAGTTAAAATCATTCTGAAATACAAAGAATGCCGACTAATATTCTTAATTAAGCCATAGGTGATACAATGTCTAATGTCAATATCCTCCAAACAGCATTTTGATTCAATGGAGGTGGTCCCCCAGTGTCACTCAAGTGCCATTATTCTTGTACGAGTCTTCAAAGCTAGTTTTAAAAAATGGCAAATCCACTCAACCAGCCACGCTCAATCTGATCCCACCCAATAGCCACACATGCAGCTCTGGAAGGTGTTGCTGGATAATGACCAGGAAGCAGAAAGAACAGCCCATTCTCTCTTCGTTAACCAAAGATAAATTAGACCAATTGCAGCAATCCTCCCCGTCTGAGATCAATTAGCTATACATAGATCTAATCTGTGAACTTCACTTCGACTCCTCACGGTATCGATTCATGGGAGAAACATTTAAGCACAAGAACGAACAATTCCAAACCCACCCCATCCAGAGACAAAACTCTGATCAACCTGGTTCGCGACTAGGCTCAAACTCCAAAGATGTTTCAGCAAATGAAAGACTGAACTTTGCAGGCATCTTTCACATTATTTGTCAGCCTCAAGAACAGGTTATATATATACACAGATAGCTCATTACAAGTTGGTATTGGTGCTAAGATTACATTTTTAAGCTTCACAGCATTGTAAACAAGAAGGAAAAATATGTTATATAGCATCCCAACAGGCTATAATTATGGTCTTGGCACCAGCGAACAAAACTAGTTAGCAAAGGCCACCAGGCTGGAGATTCATATAATTTAAGAACTAGATTTCTAGAAGCCCAACCTCACTGAAATAACCCTCTCAAAATCCTACCATCAATCAGAAGCTACCCTCCGTGGTTCTGTATTACACTTGGCCCTCCATTTCGGTTTATCAGAGATTGTAAAATCAATTAATACTGACACTGGAGTCAAACAGGTATTAAGAATTATAATCATTTCTTCAGCCAATAATATCTTACAAAATCAGCTGAGGAAAAACACTCAGGAAAGACCCTTTTCATCAGCCATCTCAGGCTAATACCCTGCTATCCCAACTCATACTGCAATATCCCAATAATGTCTTATTCTGGATAGCTTGTTATTCATACATTTCTACGTAAACCACTCCTAAGGGATACCTTGCCTAAATCAAAAACATCCACTTCTAGGTTACAAGTCTTCTGGGTTCTCTATATCAAATGTAGCAAATAGTGCCAGATTTAATAAACTGTATTAAAATACAACAGAGAAGTATCCTTGCACCTGATAAATCCATTGCTATCTAGCTGGATCTGAGCATATCAGGTGACTTGAAACTCAAGCCTGCTTCCACGCCAAAAGCAGCAAGTGCTAGAAACATTCCTTGGCCCAAGCTTCCCCTGGATGGGCACATCCACGAGGAATACAATAGTCACTGGGAAACTTATGGAAAGATTGAATCCATAATCTAACAACAGTTTTGGTCAATAGACCATTTTTGTTGACAACTAATATGTTAGGTAAGCAGAGACAAGTGGGATGTTTCTATGCATTAATGGCATTCATATGTGGCACACACAGTCTGGTTTGGATTCTCTTAAGCATGTCAATGGGTTTCCACATCTGTCAGACACCTAGCTGTTCCCCCCAAATTGCTGTGTTGGAATCCCCAATCCTGTTTGAGGAGAATGAGAATATAATTCTGACTGGAGTGATTGCAAATCTTTCCAAGAGACCAAAACCAACCTGATCTGAAAACAATTTATGATAGTTACTGCACTGGGATAGATACCCTCGTATGAACAATGAAACCCCTTCTCACATAAATCTCAAGAAACACTGCTTGATAAGCAAGAGCCCGGAGAAGGAAAGTTCCCTCTCATCAGGCAATTGTCCAACTCCCTTAGGGCAGGGGAAATAGCGAAAAGAATATTTTCCTTGTTAAAAAAAAGAATCCTTTGAAAATGGAAACTGGAGTCATCACAAAACTAATAAACAAAGTTTTTTTAAGTTGCTATGCAAATTCTGTAGAACCCAATGGGACAAAATCCAATTAGAATCTTTACATGACTGGGATTCTCTCTTTTTATAATATTAATCTGCATTTGATATGGCACTTATAATATTTTAAAGCATTTCACTGATATTTGATGTTAAGTGCAATGAGCATTTGTAGGGAAACAGCAGCCATTTTGTGCACAGCATGAGATGAATGACCAATTAATGTGGACGATAGTTGGAAAGCAGACGGGAGGACGGGTTGGAAATTCCTTCTCTTTCAAATAAACCTCTTGAGATTTATAACATTCACCTAAACAAGCAAATACACATATTGGCTTTAAAGTCTCATCTGAAACATGGCACAGCTGACAATTCAGTGCTCCCCCAATGTACTGTTGACTATGAGCATGACTGTGAGCCCCAACTATGAGCAAACCCTCCGCTATCTGGAGGCGAGTGTGCTACCAATTGAGTCAAGCTGATACTAGTGGCTGTCCACAACGAGCAAGTTGAAGAACTGAGAATATTGTACCTAGGCTTCAACCTCAAGATCTAGGCTTGGTCAACAATAAGTTACAGAAAAAACACTTTTTTTCTTGTGATACTCCATGAATAATCTCATTTCAATGCTATATGTAATACTATTTCCCCTAGTACCCATATATGGTATTGTTCTGCAACAGTATGCAGAACTGTTTATCACTTAATTCTCTGCTGGTAAAGCAACTGGGGCAAGAAACTGGGGGGATTTATAAAGTAGCTACAGCATCTAAGAGATTGAAACAAATATTAACAAGTAGTTCACTGTGACATTAGTGATAACTAAGTGTTTTCTCCAGCTCCCAACTTATTTTGCAATGTCTCCACACCTTTCAAACGTAATGGATAAATCAAGAGCATGAAACAATCTACACCTAGATTTTCTGAACTGCCGGCAAAAAACAAATTACAGGCTGGCCCTACCACATTATATAGACACTGGGCAACAGATTAGACATTACACACTGGTAATCTGGCTACCCAATCTACCAGCGGCTAGACTTAAAAATTAGAATTGTTCCTCCACATCTGTTGTACATAAATCCAAGTTTCTCGTGCCTTTTGTGCACCACAGATGCAGAAAAAATACAAGATCTCATTCTCCCACCGTCTGCAATCCCTCCCCGCCTCTTTCAACCAAGCAATCATAATTGAAACAGACGAAACTAAAAAGTTGAGATCAGCGAATCCACAGATTACAACAGCTATTTAAGAATTGGACGATGAAAATAAGCACGAATGCAGCCTCTGGTAAGTAAAATTAAAAAAAAACATTTTATACCACAACAAAACAATTTCAATCAGTTACGTACATCACTTACACAGACACGTTCAGGAAATAACATAGTTTTTACATTTCTTTTAGGAAATATATTGGGATATAGTATATAGTTTAGGACACAATGTGCATTCAACTGCCAGGTTGGTGGAAGGTGAACTTGATGCACCTTGATCTTCTTTTATCCATCAATTCTTATGTTCTTATAAATTTTGTGGGGAACTTCTTTGAAATAAAAACAGTGCCCAGGGAATAGAACTCAAGTTTGACTGATCACCAATACCTATCAAAAAAAGGAATAAGTCTCATTTTTACCATATTCAAACTATGGAACATCATTTTCAAATAGTTCACATTTATAAACCTCTGAAAACAATAAAAACTGACATGCATGATAATCCTTACATTTTGATATAATGCCTTATCATATTCCCAAGTTGTATCAAAGTCCTTCACAGGAGTTACTGTATTTTGCAGGCGTGGTGTTTAATATCTGCTGATTTTACCCACACACCAAGGAAACACCACATTAAGATGATCATCCAAAGATTGTATTTTGAAAATCATTAATTGGGATTAAAAAGTTTACCATTAAGAGCACTGTCTGGCAAGCTTCCCGCTGCTTATCCCGCTGCCCATGAGGGCTTTGGTTCACAGGATTAGCAGAAGGCGAATGGGAACAATTATGCTCCTAGTCTGCCCCTTCAAATCCTGCCAACATGGCAGGTTGGCCGATATGTCATCCAAATGCCTTAAGGTACTGTGGATCTGCCTAACTCAGGAACCACAGTGCCCAGATGGCTTATAGGTTCAACCTGATTCCGATATTCCAATTGAGTAAACATCTTTTGGATCACTGGATCGCCTCTGAAAGATTGCTTTATGAATCATTATATCTAATTTAAAGTATGCCTAAAGCCAACTGAAACCATATCAGTAACTGCTGTCATGTGTTTTGCTGTTAAGGAAACTCCATTATTTTGTGTATTATTAGCAGTTGGAACAAGTTACAGGAATAATAGTTAAGGCAAGGACACAGGACTCAATTTAAGGAACATCTTGATGCTGTAATGGGAAAACAGTAGGGTGGATTCTGAAAGGATGAGATCAAATGAGCCAAAGGGCCTTGTTCATCTGAACATCTCTTTTGATCCAAAGTAACAATAATAAGCAGGTATTCAGGTAGCATCTGAGCAGATTGGAGATGCTGCACATCTGTGGAAAGCTATTTCATTATTGATCACATAATGCAATAGCTTATGTCTGAAACACGTGAGGGAATAAACTGAGGAGTAAATACAAAGAGTGATGCTGAAGCCTCAAGGTTTTCAATTTGATCATAGCTTTCCGTGCAATAGATGGTAGAGCCTAAACCCAATATCAAGAGAGGAAATGCAGAATTTACACTTTTAATAGTGTCAATAATGTTGAAACACCTTAAAGCATTTCATAGATTTACTGTGAAGTGTGGTGACTTTTGTAGGCAAATGCAGCTGCTGCAGATGCATGTGGGAGAGATACGGTCCGGTAAAGTACAGGAAGAGAGTGTCAAAGGGAACAAGCGAGTCAGAGACCTATAGAGAGGGAGAGAGTGAAAGGGGTGGGGAGAGAAACCGAGTGATTCAGATAGACATAGAGAGAGACAGACATACTCACGGATAGACGGACAAGACAGACAACAACAAATGACACTTGTATAGCGCTCTTCACTTTGGAAAGACGTCCCAGGGTGCTGAACAATCAGGAGTTTTGGACCCAAGCTGGGAGTTGGGGTCAGAAGGGAAGGGGGTAAGAGGGCGGCCGAAGGTATGATCGAAGAGGAAGGTCTTCATACAGGACTTGAAGGAGGTAAGACAGACTCACAGACAAAGAGAGACACACACACAGACAGATAGACACAAACAGAGACACAGACACACAAACAGAGACAGAGAGAGACAGACATACAGACAACAACAAATTACACTTGTATAGCACCCTTCACTTTAGAAAGATGTCCCAGGGCGCTGAACAATCAGGGGTTTGGGATCCGAACTGGGAGTTGGGGTCAGGAGGAGAGGAAGGCAGGGAGGGGTGGGAGTGTGGCCAAAGGCATGATTGAAGAGGAAGATCTTTAGATGGGACTTGAAGGAGACAAGAAAAGGGTGTGTGTGGAGGGATTGTGGGATAGAGTTTCAGGGTGTGGAGGCAGAGATGCTAAATGCCCGACCACCAATGGTGGGGCAGGAAGTGCGGGGGACCTGAAGCAGGCCAGTGTCCGCTGAGTGGGGACAGGCTAATATGGGGTTATGAGGTCGGAGAGATAGAGTGGAGCAAGACTGTGGAGGGCGTTGAAGGTAAGAACGAGGTTTTTGTACTTGATTCTCTGAGGAATAGGGAGCCAGTGAAACCGGGCAAGAACAGAGCTGAGAGAGACAGACAAAGGTGCAGGAGAGGACATGAGCTGCAGAGTTCTGAATAATCTGCAGCTTGTGGAGGGAAGAGTTGGGAAGCCCAGTGAGCAGGCAGTTGGCATAGTCAAGCTGAGACGTAATGAAAATGTGGATCAGGGTCTCGGCAGCCTGCAGTGAGAGACAGTGGTGGGGGCGGGCAATGGTTTGGAGGTGTAGAAAGGCTGAACGGGTCGCGGCTTGAATGTGGGGTTTGAAGGATAGCTGAGGCTCGAACAAGACACCAAAGTTTCGGATTGGGCTCAGTGAGGCGAAGAGTGCAGCCACGAATGGTGATAGTGTCAGCAGCTGAGGTGAAGAGGCGCTGCCGGGAGCCAAGCAGGTGGGCCTCTGGCTTGCCAACATTGAGCTGGAGTAAGTTGGCTCTCATCCAGGATTAGATGTCAGACAGACAATTAGCCAGGATATGAATGATCCTGGAGTTGAGGGTGAAGGTGGCGAGATAAGAGTTGGGTGTCAGATAGACAGAGAGAGACAGACAGAGACACAGACGGAGACAGACACAGCCAGGTGGAGCCAGACAGCGCCAACCAGCCAGGCGGAGCCAGACAGGACCAGACAGAGAGAGAGACAGACAAAGAGACATAGAGACAGACAGACAGAGCCAGACAGGGAGACAAAGAGAGAGACAGACAAAGAGACATAGACAGCCAGAGACAGACAGACGGAGCCAGCCCAACAGCGAGAGAGAGAGAGAGAGAGACAATGACAGACAGATAGAGAGAGAGACAGACAGAGAGACAGAGACAGAGAGACAGATGGACAGAGAGAGACAGACACAGAGGCAGACAGACAAACAGACAGTCAGAGAGACAGACAGAGACAGACAGACACAACAGACAAGATATAACAGACAGAGTTACAAACAGAGAGAGACAGACAGACAGAGACAGACAGACACAGACAAGAGGCAGGCAGGCAGGCAGGCAGACAGACAGAGAGACAGAGAGAGAGGGCCAGACAGACAGACCCACCAACAGAGACAGACCCACCGACAGAGACACAGACAGACAGACAGACAGACAGACAGACAGACAGACAGACAGACAGACAGACAGACAGACAGACAGACAGACAGACAGACAGACAGACAGACAGACAGACACACACAGAGAGACACAGAGACAGACAGACAGAAACAGACAGAGAGACAGTTAGAGACAGACAGAGAGCCAGAGACAGACAGACAGAGACAGACAGGCAGGCAGTCAGACAGACACAGACAGACAAAGACACAGACAGACAGACAGACAGACAGACAGACAGACACACAGACACACAGACACACAGAGAGACACAGAGAGAGATCAAGAGAGACAGACAGAAACAGACAGACAGAAAGAGAGGCAGACAGAGAGAGAGAGAGAGACAACAACAAAATTACATTTGTAAAGTGCCTTTCACATCGGGAGGATGTGTCCATGGTGCTGGACAGACAAGAGTTTCAGACCCGAGCCCGGGGTCGGGAGGTTCTGTGGGATGGAGTTCCAGAGGGTGGGAGCAGAGTGGCAGAAGGTCCGCCCGCTAGTAGTGAGACGAGCGAGGTGGGGGACGTGAAGCAGGCTGGAGCTGCTGAGCGGAGGGAACGAGCAGGATGGTAGGGGATTAGGATGTCGCAGAGATAGGGGGGAGCAAGACCATGGAGGGTTTTGAAGGTGAGGACCAGGATCTTGAACTGTATCCACTGTGTGATGGGAAGCCAGTGGAGTGGGGCGAGGATGGGGGTGATAGGGTCACGGAGACTGGTGCGGGAGAGAACACGGGCTGCTGTGTTCTGGATGATCTGTACCCTGTGGAGGGAGGAGTTGGGGAGGCCGACAAGTAGGGAGTTTGCATAGTCAAGTCTCGATGTAATGAAAGCGTATATGAGGGTCTTGGTGGCCTGTGGTGTGAGGCAGTGGCAGAGCCGGGCGATGTTGCAGAGGTGGGGGAAGGCAGAGCGGGTCATGGCACTGATGTGGGGTAGAAAGGATAGTTGAGGGTCAAACAAGACCCCAAGGTTCCTGACCGGCTTAGTAAGGTGGAGTGAGCACCATGGGCGGTGATGCTGTCAGTGTCTGAGGTGAGGAGGCGCTGACGGAAGCCAATCAGAAGAACCTCCGTCTTGTCGATGTTTAACTGAGCAAAGTTTGCTCTCATCCAGGACTTGATGTCTGACAGTCATTCTGTCAGGACAGCAGTGGTCCTGGAGTCGAGGGAGAAGACAGAGAGGGACAGTTGGGTGTCATCCACATACATATGGAAGTTGACTACATGTCTGCGGATGATGTCACCAGGAGGAAGCACATTGATATTGAAGAGGAGGGGAGCAAGGACAGAGCCCCGAGACAGATACAGACATAGAGAAACCGACAGACAGACAGACAGACACACGCACAGAGACAGACAGACACACACATACGAGAGACAAATAGACAGACAGACAGACAGACAGACAGACAGACAGACAGACAGACAGACAGACAGTGTCACAGACAGAGACTCAGGGACAGACAGGTACAGGGAGACAGAGAGACAGACACACAGACAGGCAGACACAGGCAGATAGAGCACCACAGAGGGGCAGAGCGCCACAGACGAAGAGACACAAGGACAGACAGACAGAGACAGACACAGACAGACCCAGGCAAAGAGAGACAGACAGACCCAGGCAGAGAGACAGACAGACCCAGGCAGAGAGACAGACAGACCCAGGCAGAGAGATAGACAGACACAGGCAGAGACAAACAGACACGGAAACACAGACCGAGTGTCGCATACCCGAGAGTGTCAGAGTGTCACAAACAGACAGAGTGTCACAGACAGACAGAGACAGGCAGGCAGACACGCAGATAGAAACAGACAGAAACAGACACAGGTAGGCAGAGGTAGAGACACAGACAGACAGGCAGGCAGACACAAGCAGGCAGGCAGAAACAGACATAAGCAGGCAGAGCCCGTCCGACCGACCGAGCAGGCAGGGGCAGACAGGAGAGAGAGACAAGCAGACAGAGACAGGCAGGCAGGGAGACAGGCAGGCAGAGACAGACAGAGAGAGACAGACACACACACAAGGACAGAGAGACAGACACATACACAGACAGACCCAGACAGCCATACACAGACAGACACACACACACAGACAGACAGACACACACAGGCAGGAGGCAGACAGACAGACAGACAGACAGTGTGTTACAGACAGAGACAGGCAGGGGAAGAGGCAGACAGACAGATCTACAGACAGACTTACAGACAGGCAAGCAGGTAGAAAGACAGAGGCAGGCAGATAAACAGACAGAGGCAGACAGACAGACACTGACAGATGGGAACAGGCAGAGGCAGACAGAGACGGTCAGAGGTCGGCAGACACAGGCAGACAGATAGAGACAGACAGACACAGACAGAGAGACAGACTGAGAGACAGACAGAGACAGGCAGACAGTGAGACACAGACAATGAGACAGAGAGACACACAGCAAGGCAGGCAGGCAGGCAGAGACAGGCAAGCAGAGACAGTCAGACAGACAGACAAGCAGGCAGGCAGACAACAAATTACATTTATAGAGCGCCTTTCACGTTGGGAAGACGTTCCAAGGCGCTGGACAGTCAGGTGTCGGGGCCCGAGCATGGGGGGAGGGGTGGGGTAGGGGTGAGGGAAGGCAGAGAGGTGGGAGGGAGACCAAAGGCACAGTCGAAGAGAAGAGTCTTGAGACCGGCCTTGAAGGAGGCACAGGGAGGAAGAGAGGCAAAGGGACCGTGGGATGGAGTTCCCGAGTGTGGGGGCAGAGAAGCTGAAAGCCCGACCACCGATGGTAGGGCGGGTCGGGCGGGAGACATGGAGCTGGGCCGGAGCCCACTGAGAAGAGGGAACGGGCAGGTTGGTAGGGAGTCAGCAGGTCAGAGAGGTAGGAGGGGGCAAAGCCATGGATGGCCTTAAAGGTGAGGACGAGAATCTTGAATTTGATCCTCTGGGGGATGGGGAGCCAGTGGAGTCGGGCGAGGGTGGGAGTGATGGGGTCACGGAGTCTGGTGCGTGAGAGTACATGAGCTGCAGAGTTTTGGATGATCTGCAGCTTGTGAAGGGAAGAGTTGGGAAGGCCGATGAGGAGGGAGTTCCCGTAGTTGAGCCTTGATGTGACGAATGCGTGAGTGAGGGTTTCGGCAGCCTGAGGGGTGAGGCAGTGGAGGAGTCTGGATATGTTGCAGAGGTGGTTCAGGGTCAAACAAGATACCCAGGTTCCTGACTGGCTTAGTGAGGTTGAGTGTGCAGTCGTGGAGGCTGATGCTGCCAGCGCCTGAAGTGCGGAGGTGTTGGCGTGAGACAATCAGGAGGACCTCGGTCTTGCTGACATTGAGTTGGAGAAAGTTGATCCTCGTCCAGGACTTGATGTCAGGATGGACGCCAGTAGTCCTGGAGTTGAGGGTGGAGGCAGAGAGATAGAGTTGGGTGTCATCCGCATACATGTGGAAATTTACCCCATGTCTGCGGATGACATCACCAAGAGGGAGCATGTAGAGGGTTAAGAGGAGGGGACCGAGGACAGAGCCCTGAGGGACACCTGCGGGGGATGGAGGAGAAGCTGTTTGCTGCAACAAAATGGAGGGGGTGTGAAAGATAGGACCTGAACCAGTCAAGGACAGAACCTTGGAGATTGAGGTGGGAGGAGAGGCAGTGGAGGAGAATTGAGTGGTCCACCGTGTCAAAGGCAATGGAGAGGTCAAAGAGGTTGAGGAGGCAGAGGGAGCCCTGGTCACACATGGTCAGGATGTCATTTGTGACCTTGACCAGAGCAGTTTCCGTGCTGTGGACAGCACAGAAACCCGATTAGAGGGGTTCATGGAGGGAGTGGGAGAGGAAAGAGCGAAGCTGGGAGGCAACGGCTCTCTCAAGGACCTTGGACAGAAAAGGGAGGTTTGAGATGGGCCGGTAATTGAATAGCTGAGACAGGCAGACACAGGTAGAGACAGGCAGACACAGGTAGAGACAGGCAGACACAGGTAGAGACAGGCAGACACAGGTAGAGACAGGCAGACAGACAGAGATAGACACAGAGACAGACAGACACAGAGACACAGACAGACAGACACAGACAGACAAGAGACAGAAACACAAACAGACAGAGACACAGACACAGACAGAGACAGACACACAGAGAGAGACACAGACAGGCAAAGACTCAGAAAGCGACAGAGCACAGCGAGATGGGGGAGCCGCGTGTCAGGGACGGTGGGGGGGGGCTGCACGACGGGGGTGGGGTCAACAGGAGTGTACGGGGGCCGCGCAAGAGGGGCGAGGCGCGCGAGGCAAAGATGCCGACCAGCCGGCCCCCACATATGCACAGACACAGCACACACGCACAGGCGGTGGGTACGCACAAACAGAGATGCTCGAGCCCAGACACACACACCGGCAGACACACACACACACCGGCAGACACACACACACCGGCAGACACACACCGGCAGACACACACACACACCAGCCGACACACACACACACACCGGCCGACACACACATAAGGCAGATACACACACACCGGCAGACCCACACACACACACACACACAGAGGCAAGCAGACACAAACAAACAGGCAAGCATGCACCGACAGGCACCGACAGGCAGGCAGGCAACCACCGACAGGCAAACAGGCAGGCACCGACAGGCAAGCAGGCAGGCACCGACAGGCAGGCACAAACAGGCAAGCAGGCAGGCACAGGCAGGCACCGACAGGCAAGCAGGCAGGCACCAACAGGCAGGCACCGACAGACAAGCACCGACACCGACAGACAGATAGACGGATGCCAACAGACAGACAGACGCACGGACGCCAACAGACAGACAGACGCACGGACGCCAACAGACAAGACAGACGGACGGCCGCCGATAGACAGACAGATGGATGCCGACAGACAGACAGATGGACGGACGCCGACAGACAGATGGACGGACTCCGACAGACGGATGGACGCTGGCAGACGGACCTGGACAGACTGACTTACGGACCCGGACAGACAGACGGACAGACACCGACCGACAAAAACACGCACGCGCACACAGAGAAACCGACACACACACACAGAAACTGACAGACACGCACGCACACACACAGAGAAACCGACAGACACGCGCGCACACACGCACACACAGAGAAACCGACAGACACACACGCACACAGAGAAATCAACACACACACACACAGAGAAACCGACACACACACAAACACAGAAACCGACAAACACACACAGAAACCGACAGACACAGAAACCGATAAGACACATACACACACACCGACAGACACATACACACACACCGACAGACATACACACACACCGACAGACATACACACACACCGACAGACATACACACACACCGACAGACACAGACACACCCACCGACAGACACAGACACACCCACCGACAGACACACCCACACCCACAGAAACTGACAGACACACACACACACACACAGACCGGGCTAATACACACACAGACCGAGCTAATACACACACACACACAGACCACAAACACACACACAGAAACCGACACACACACACAGAGAAACCGACAGACACGCACGCACAGAGAATCCGACAGACGCACGCACACAAAGACAGAAACCGACAGACACGCACGCACTCGCACAGAGAAACCGACAGACACGCACACACAGAGAAACCGACAGACACGCACACACAGAGAAACCGACAGACACGCACACACAGAGAGAAACCGACAGACACGCACGCACTCGCACAGAGAAACCAACAGACACGCACGCACAGAGAAACCGACAGACACGCACACACAGAGAAACCGACAGACACGCACACACAGAGAGAAACCGACAGACACGCACGCACTCGCACAGAGAAACCGACAGACACGCACACACAGAGAGAAACCGACAGACACGCACACACACGCACAGAGAAACCGGCACGCACGCACACACACACACACACACACACACAGAAACTGAGAGACACGCACACACACCGGCCGACACACGCACAAACTCACACAGACCGACAGACACACACACACAGACCGACAGAGACACGCAGATCGACAGAGACACACACCGACCCCGACCGACCGCCGCACAGACCCCGACCGACCCACTCACACATACCCCGACCGACCGACTCACACATACCTCAACCGACCGACGCACACACACCGACCGACACACAGACCCCGTCCGACCGACCGACACACACACATACCCCGACCGACCGACTGACGCACACACACCGAACGACCCACACACCCCGACCAACTGACACACACACACACTGACCGACAGAGACACACACAAACGCGCGCGCACACACACCAAAAGACACACACCAACAGACACACACATACATACACACACACACACAGACCGACAGACGCGCGCTCGCATGCAGATCAACAGAGACATGCAGATCGACAGTGACACGCAGATTGACAGAGACACACAGACCCCGACCGACCGACACACCCACCGGCCGACACACACACACACACGCACAAACCGGCCAACACACGCACCGGCCGACATACACAGACGCCGGCCGTCACACACACAGGCCGACGCGTGCGCGCGCACCGGCCGACACACGCGCACCGGCCGACACACACGCGTGCACACCAGCCGACATACACGCACCGGCCGACACCCACGCGCACACACCGGCCGACACGCACGCGCGCACACCGGCCGACACGCACGCGCGCACACACAGACCGACAGACACGCGCAGACCGACAGACACGCGCAGACCGACAGACACGCGCAGACCGACAGACACACACACCGACACACAGATCCCGACCGACCGGCGCACAGACCCCGACCGAAACCCACACACCCCGACCGATGCACAGACACCGACCGACTGACCGACGCACAGATCCCGACCGACCGACGCACACACCCCGACCGACCGATGCACACACCACGACCGACCGACCGAAACACAGACCCCGACCGACAGACCCCGACCGACCAACTGACTGATACACAGATCCCGACCGACCGATGCACACACCACGACCGACCGACCGAAACACAGACCCCGACCGACCGACAGACCCCGACCGACCAACTGACCGATACACAGATCCCGACCGACCGACGCACACACACATACCGACCGACACACACACACATACCAACCAAACCACACACACACACCCCGACCGACCAACCCATACACCCCGACCGACACACACATACACCGGCCAACACACACAGACCAAACGACACACACACAGAGATCGACAGACACACACACACACACACACAGACCGACAGACACACACAGAGACCGACAGACACAAACACACACACACAGACCGACAGACACACACACGGACCGACAGACACACACACGGACCGACAGACACACACACGGTCCGACAGACACACACACGGTCCGACAGACACACACACGGTCCGACAGACACACACACGGTCCGACACACACACACACGGTCCGACACACACACACACACACACACACACACAGACCGACACACACGCACACACAGACACACACACAGTCCGACAGAGACACGCAGATCGACATACCCCGACCGACCGACGCACAGACCCCGACCGACCCACGCACAGACCCCGACCGACCCACGCACCCCAACCGACCCACACCCAGGTGCACACTCCCCGGCCGACCCACACCCAGGTGCACACTCCCCGGCCGACCCACCCGCACACTCCCCGGCCGACACCCTCCCCGGCCGACCCACCCACACACTCCCCGGCCGACCCACCCGCACACTCCCCGGCCGACCCACCCGCACACTCCCCGGCCGACCCACCCGCACACTCTCCGGCCGACCCACACCCACCCGCACACCAGCCGACACCCACACAGCGGCCGACACACACACACACCCCCCAACCGACCGACACACAACCCCACACACACAGACGCAAAGCCACACACACACAAGCGCAGAGACACACACACAGGCACAGGTGCAGAGACGCGCGCAGGGACGCGCGCACAGGCGCAATGACACGCGCGCGTAGAGAAAGACACGCGCGTGCGCAGAGAGAGACACGCACACACAGACACACACGCAAACACACGCACAGGCGCAGAGAGAGACACACGCGTGCGCAGAGAGAGACACACACACCCACACACACAGGCGCAGAGTCACCCACACACAGACGTGCGCACAGGCGCAGAGACGCGCGCAGGGACGCGCGCACAGGCGCAGGGACGCGCGCACAGGCGCAGAGAAAGACACGCGTGTGCGCAGAGAGAGACACACGCACACACAGACACACGCAAACGCACAGACGCAGAGATGCGCGCACAGGCACAGAGAGACACACACAGACACAGGCACAGGTGCAGAGCCGCGCGCAGGGACGCACGCAGGGACGCGCGCACAGGCGCAATGACGCGCGCGCGCAGAGAAAGACACGCGCGTGCGCAGAGAAAGACACGCGCGTGCGCAGAGAGAGACACGCACACACAGACACACACGCAAACACACGCACAGGCGCAGAGAGAGACACACGCGTGCGCAGAGAGAGACACACACACCCACACACACAGGCGCAGAGTCACCCACACACAGACGTGCGCACAGGCGCAGAGACGCGCGCACAGGCGCAGGGACGCGCGCACAGGCGCAGGGACGCGCGCACAGGCGCAGAGAAAGACACGCGTGTGCGCAGAGAGAGACACACGCACACACAGACACACGCAAACGCACAGACACAGAGACGCGCGCACAGGCACAGAGAGACACACACAGGAGCACACACGCGGGCACGCATGCAGCGACGGGCACAGCCGCAGCAACACACGTGTGCAGAGACACGCGCGCGCAGAAAGAGAGACACGCACAGATGCAGAGACACACGTGCGCAGAGACACACGCGCGCAGAGAGAGACATACACACAGATGCAAATAAACACGCAGGCACGCACGCAGCGACGGGCACAGCCGCAGCAACGGGCAGACGCGCACACGCACAGACGCGCACGCAGAGATACAGACGCAGAGACACGCGCGCACACACAGCCAGAGACACACACAGCCAGAGACACACACAGCCAGAGACACACACAGCCAGAGACACACACACAGAGAGACAGAGACACACACAGAGGCACACGGACACAAAGCGGTGGTGGGGGGGGGGGGGGGGAAGAGAAGACACGGTCGCGCAGTGAGGGCAGAAAACAGACAGAGACACAGATAGGACAGGGACTGTAATGACCCTGTTAATACAGGCATATAGTCCGATAATCTGCATTTCATTGTAATTGATAAAAGCATAAGTGACTTCAATATCTACAAGGTGTCTTGTCCTCCTGGTGTACTAATGTGACTGAATGCTTCAAATGCTTGGAAGAATACCTTGTGCTGCATGGAAAGAGGAGTTTCAGAGCAACAGTATCAGTTTCAGAGTAGAAACTCGCAGCATTCAAAGGGGAGCCAGTCATGCCCAGAGGCTCTCCACGGCTGCAATCTTTTACTACCATTTAGATCATGGCAGCCAGGATTGGGTAATCCACTGTCCCGAATTCCTCAAAATGGCAGATATTACAACAAATCAGAAGAATTTTTTTTAAAAAATAGGTAAATATTACAATAAGCAATAAAGCCTAAGTGAACCAGTGACTTAATTTTCAAGTCATTGTAGTCAAGAATGCAAACATTAGCCAGACATAAACTGTCCTTGGTGTGTTAAATTACCATTGACACAAAGCTGTGGCTTTAGGTTACCAATTTCATGCAAATGAAAAAAGTTCAGTCTCTCACTTAGCTAAGTCAGCCCTAGTCTATCTTTCCTCTCAGATAGGAGTTGTATGATGCAGATGTACATTCTGTGCAAACAAAGCTTCTACACACTGCATTGACGAAATATATTCATACCCATTTTAACCTTATAATTGGCAACCCTATCAAATCTGAAAAGTCTTTGAAGTGCACATTGCTTAACAATTTGAATGACTGCAGGCTTCCTGCCAAAAAACAGAGGAGACAGATAATATGAAATAAAAAAAACAAACATACCTGCCTGGCTACTCCAACACCAATACTCCAAGCAAAATGTTTTACACCTACCTAAAGCAGTACCTGCCAACAAGTCTTCCAGCTCAGGATCAGGACAGTTTGTACAATAAAAGCTAGTTTAGGATTCTTCACATCTCCAAAACAAATTGACCTTTTAAATCAGATATTTAGCCACCTTGAACATATTTTAAGTGAAATATCATACAATTTTAACAAAGTCTCAATTCAAAGGCTGTCAGGAACCTCATTTATATTAATGCGTGCCTACACTGTCAGCCTGCCTCAGTGTACGTCAGCTGTTGAACTGAGGTCTTATCTCCCTGTTCTGATAGACATTAAAGATCTCACAATGTTATTTGTGAAGGATTCATCCCCTCAAATTCCCCAGAGAAATTTGTCATTCACTTCATGGAGTTTGTGGAGCTTGTTGGGGCAAAACTGGATTGTTTGCCTACAAAACAAAGTCACCACACTTTACAAAACTTATTAGCGAAGGACTTCAAGACTTTTGATGTTATAGCTGCAAAATCAAATCCAAGGATTATTAATTCCCTAATGTGGACTGGGTCTCCTGTGAATTTAAACTATTCCTTTTGTGAATAATCTGTGTCAGAAAACCAACCCAACTCAAATACATTTCAAAAATAATCCAATTAACTATTCTTGGAATTGATTTCACATTTTTAACTTCAACAACAACTTACATTTGATAAGCGCCTTTTACGCCGGAAGGACGTCCCAAGGCCCTGGACAGTCAAGGATTTGCATGCGAGCTGAGGGTCAGAAACAAGAGGGTGGCCGAACTTCAAAACAACTCAAAGTGATAATTCCTGTAAAGTGACTGGGTACTTGTAGACAAACAAGGCAGACAAATTTCCACACAACAGGTCCCACAAATATTTGACAGACAGAAAAACAACCAAATTCTATAAATACTTATTGTATGTTCCTGAGATTTACACATATGCACAGATAAATGGTTCTGGTAAAAGTAGGAATGGCAGAAACCAAGATAAATCTTAAGTAAATTAATCCACAAAAGAGGAAGAATTTTAACTGTCAACGTTAGACAGATGCCGGACCTCAATTTCGAACCATAGTGACCCTTCATACAATCTTAATGAAGCATTTAAGATTAGAATCTAGGTCAGAAGGTTGTGAGTTCATACCCCATCAAGACTTGGTCATAGTTCAAGCTGACACAGCAGTGCTGCATTGTTGCAAGTGCTGTCCTTTGGATGAGATACTAAACCGAAATTGCACCTGACCGTCCAGATAGACATAAAAACATTATTTCCAAAAAGTCAAGGGAGTTCCCCCACCACCACCTGACCAAACACCTTCGGATAAATTGATCATTTATTAATGGTTACCTTCACAGAGTAACTGCTGCATCAGTCTATAACAATAGCTTGCGTTTATATAGCACCCTTAATGCGGCTAGCGTACCGGATCACTTGACAATGGCGGAATCTGACGCCGAGGGAGGGGGAAGTGACCAAAAGGAAGGGCTTTAGGCGGGATTTGAAGGTGGGGAGGGAGGGGGCAAGGCGTGCAGAGGGATTGAGGGAGAGAGTACCAGAGTTTCAGGGTTTAGTGGCTGAAGGTATATCCACTGATGGTAGAGCGGAGGGGATGAGCGACAAAACAGGACCCTGGAGCTAGCTGAGTGGAGGCAGTGGGTGGTGGAGTGAGGGGAAACAGGTCAGATAGGTAGGGAGGTGTGAGAGCATAAATGGATTTGAAAACAAGTGAGAGGATCTTGAAATCGATCCGTGCAGTAATTGGGAGCCAGTGGAGCCTGGCAAGGACTGGTGTGATGGGGTACAGAGTTTTGTGCGGGTGAGTATCCAGGCGCCAGAGTTTTGGATTAATTGAATTTTTTGTATGGTGGAGATGGGGAGATCAGCAAAGAGGACATTGGAATAGTCCAGCCAGGAACTGACGGAGGTCTGGTCGAGGGTTTCGGTTGCATTGGCTGTGAAGTACGGATGGAGGTGAGCAATGTGACGAAGATGGAAAAAAAAGCAATCGTGGTCAAAGAATGGATGTGGGGTAGAAAGAAAAGTTGAGGATTGAACCTGATGCCTAAGTCGCGCATGGGTGAAGTGAGGCTGAGGGAGAGCCAGGGAGGTTGAGGAGTTCAGACTTGCAGGAGAGAAGGTATTGACAAAGAGTATGGCTTCCATCTTACCAACATTCAGCTGCAGGAAATTTGTGTTCATCCAAGCCTTGATGTCCGTCAAATAAGATGACAGGACATCAACGGACTGGGAGTCGTAGTGGGAGGAGAAGTAATAATAATAATAATAATAATCCTTGCATTTGATATAGCGCTTTTCACGTCGGGAGGACGTCCCAAAGCGCTTCACAGAACACACTATAAAGTGAATTGACTGCAAATTTGTGGGCGAACGCGGCAACCAATTGCGCACAGCAATGTCCCACAAACAGTTGTAGATCGAAAATGGCCAATTTATTATTGTTTTTGGTTTTGGAGGGATTATTATTAGGGCTCTGTGTGGAGTAAGGAAACTTACCCAAGGTTTCGCCCTGTCTGGAATTGAACTCAGGTCTCTCACTTGCAAAGCGAGTGCTCTAACCACTGAGCTACAGGACTCCAGTAGATTTGTGAGTAATCCACATACATGTGGAAGATGACCCCATGTCTGTCGATGACATTGCTGAGAGGGAGCATGTAGATGAGGAAAAGAAGGACAAGGATAGAGCCCTGGAATACCTTGCAGTCGACCGGGTGGGAGTGGAAGAGAAATCCATGTATTGATAGCAGTTTGTGGGACTCGAACCATGCAAGTGTGGTCCCACTGAGATGGATGAGGAAGTGGGCAGTGGAGGAGGGATGGCATGATCGACTGTATTGAACACGGCAGAGAGGTCCAGGAGGATGAGGAAGCAGTGGGAGCCCTGGTCACAGAGAGTGAGGGGACGTCATTTGTTACTTTGACAAGCACTATCTGTGCTGTGGGCAGGGCGAAAACTGGATTGGAGGGTTTCGAGTAGGGAGAGGTGTGAGCAAAGTTGATTTGCAACAACGTGTTCCAAAACTTTGGCCAGGAAGGGCAGGTTTAAGATTGGTCTGAAGAGTGTGAGGTTGGAGGGGTCGAGTGTAGGGTTTTTAAGGAGAGGAGTGATGACAGTGGTTTTGAGGGGGAGTGGGACAGAGCCTGATACTGGTTGATTGTGTCAGCCAACTGTGCAGAGGAGGAGGAGTTGAGTGACCAGAAGCTGGGTGGCGAGGGGATCAAGGCAGCAGGTGGTGGGCTCTATCTGGGTGATGGTGGGGGAAAGAGAGGAGGAAGAGATGGGGGCAAAGAAGTGTAGGGTGGGGGTCGTGGTAGAAGAGGGTGATGAAGGAGGCATGGGTTGGGGGGAGTAAGCCACGGGGGGGGGGGGGGGAGGAGGAGGAGGCGGAGGCAGCAAGGTGGATGTTCTCTATCTTAGAGATAAAATCCAGGATCTCTCTACATGGCATCTGAAGCGAGAATGCTTGAGAGGGGGTGTGGAGGAGGTGGTAGGTGGTGGCGAACAGGATTTTGGGGTTGTTTTGGGCAAAGTCACTATAATTGAAAGCAATTGTCAAATTCTTTGAAAAATTTCAGGTGCTACAATAAATTCAAGGATTGGTTTATAGAATGTGGCTCAGAAAAGTTATTGCAGTAAAACTCGCACAAGTCTTATCTTGATAAATCGTACAAGATAAAGTTGTACATTCACCCGAGTCCCACTCAAGTTTCCTATCGAAACCACTTAAATTGACTTATACTACTTAAATTAAATACCTCTTAACGTGTAGCACTGCTCCCCTATCCTCCATTACTACCACACTTACTGAAAGCCTTGAAGTGGAAAATGATGTCTTGACCCATAGACGCAGGAGTACTTACCTGGCTGCATTGAATCACAGGAAATGGTCTTCATTTCCAGCGATTCAATGCAATTCCAACATTTGCCGGTAAGTATGCATGCCGTGACTGGTGAAGACGCATTGAATCGTGGGAGGAAAAAGAAGTGTAGTGGCTTTAAGAAGTGTACCGGCTGCAGGTACATATTAACTAAGTTGGATTTTCTGTGAATTCTGCAGTTTGCCTGCAATTCAGACTTCGCATTAGTCATATTAAATGTTAGGGTCTCAACTGATACGACTTGCGTGCGTTTTACTGTATTAAAAAGTTCTTTGACCATGCACTAAGCCTGTAAAACATCAGGAGCATGATCATTATTTGCTAAAGGTGCTACTTCATTTACAGGTTTTCTACATCTTTTTGCAGCTTCAATGCATCAGTTTACTTCTAATTCAGATAAAAGTTTGACATCCATTTCCAATAACATGGATCAGATATTTTTTCTTCCTCCCAATGCATCCAGGTTGGAGCCTGGACAGCAATAATCAACAGGTTTCAACAGTTAGAACCTTCATAACCGAGCCTTCTTCACTCAGCATCCGATAGGAATTACAAGAGAAATCAGCAGAAAGAACCTGGTCAGATAAATTCCTGTCCGGTGACATTGGGACCAACAATAGCCTAATAGGTATAACTATATTACTACAAGCTTCCCCAGATGGGCTTAACCAACACAAGCCAGACTGGAATCCCAGCTGGGACAGAAGGTCATTACCATACCAGATGGTGAATTTATCTACTGAGAAATAGGAAAGCTTGAAAATGCAGATCGTAACTTCTCCAGAAATCTCACACAGGTCATTAAGAGTATAGGAAAGTCAGAAGCATCAATGCACATCTAAATTTCCTAATGTCTTTGGTTAGCCAATAATTCTGCACAACCTACAAAGTGGTAAATTCATATGCATGGAACCTAACCTGGTGCTCGTTGATCCGCTGAAGCCATCTCTCTAACCTAATTCCCTGCTCTGTACCACATCTCATTATCTCTCTTCAAATGGTCACGAAGGGGCAGGCAGAAGAACGGAAAACCTTATACATAGATCTCTGTGTAAATGAACAAATATCATCCAAGTAACAAGACGAGCTAAAAGGGGTATGATATAAAGTCCTGAATATGATACAGAACATAGACCAAGAACAATACTTTTTGATATGCTAAGGTAGCAGGGCAAGAAGGCACATGTTCAGGGTTGTGAAGAGCAAGTTCAGAACTGATATCAGGGTGTGTTTCTTTGGTTCCATTGTACAGCTGTAAAGAATAGTTTATAGGAAGGATGATTAAAGCCCGTTCACTCTGTGGTCTCAATAGGAGCTGTGATGAAGGTAAAATATCCTTCAGATGAGATATTAAACCAAGGTCCCGTCTACCTGTCAGATGGACATTAAAAATTCTGTGTCAATATTCGAAAAGAGTTTCTTCTCATATCCTGGTTAGCAAACCCCCAAATAAAATTGAGTATTGGCTTCATGGCTATTTGTGGGACATTGCTGTGCCCCACTGTCCAAATTGTTTGCCTACAAATACAGCTGCTACACCTCACAGTAAAATCATATAAGTTGCTTTGAGATGGCATAACAATATAAGTATATCAAATGCAGGATTATTATTGCAACAAGGGTAACCCTAGTATCGTGGTTAGCACACTCACCTCGCAAGCAAAAGGATCAGGGTTTGATTCCGGGGGAGGGGGGTTGAAACCTTAAGTAAGTTTTCTTACTCCATACACCTATGTTTGCCTAGCAGTAAGTAGGAATCCCTTACACAATTGGCTGATCGCTTTTGGAGGTAATAATGCCTCAAAAACAAAATTTGGTTGCTCAATCCACGACTATTTGTGGGACACTACTGTGTGCAATTGGCTGCCGCGTTTCTCCCACAAAATACCCAGTCAGTTCA
The DNA here is from genome assembly GCF_018977255.1 of Callorhinchus milii. Taxonomy (NCBI): domain Eukaryota; kingdom Metazoa; phylum Chordata; class Chondrichthyes; order Chimaeriformes; family Callorhinchidae; genus Callorhinchus; species Callorhinchus milii. Next base: position 53,366,703 of record NW_024704743.1, on the reverse strand, counting down.
CTTTACACTATACTCTGTGAAGCGCTTTGAGACAGCTCAACGGTATGATAAGGCACTATATCAAATGCAAGAATTATTATACATTGTAAGTTACAAATGTTTGCTTTCAATCTATTTACAGTAGTTTGTAGTGAACAGATCAGGAAGGTCCTTTGTTGATCCTGGTCTAACAAAATAACCAACAATCAATGCCAAGGATGAATAATTCATTGAGGAATCGGGGTAGAGAGAGAGTGTAAAACACTGAAGGGGAAAATAGTATTATCGTTTTATTGCATCAGAGGAATTCAGACTGCTTAATGCCGATGTGCCATGAATCTATTTTGGCTATTTTTTTCCTTTTTTTGTTTTGACTACATGGAACATGGGACGTCCTCCTGACGTGAAAGGCGCTTTATAAATGGAATCTTGTTGTTGTTGTTGTAGAATGTAGTTATGTAGTCTACATACAATGCAAAATCTGAGGCAGGTTAAAATTGCCCACTGCCATTGAAGCTTTCTCCACTGGTGACCTCCTTGGGGCAAATTTAAATTTATACAAATAAGTCAACTATGACTTTGTGTATGCAGCAATAATTCTCAGAAAGTGTCTTGAAGTTGCGGAAAACAATTCTGATCCATCCTGCTATGAATGAGTTGGTTGCATTAACAATACAATTAACATTCATATAGAGCCTTTTCCCAGGAAGACATCTCAAACACTTCACACTATCGGCTGGACACCTGAGCTGGGAATTGAACTGAATGAAGGCAGGGAGGAGAAAGATTATCTCAAGGGCAATCAAAGAAGTAAGTCTTGAGAAGCTGTTGCCTCAATAGAGGTGCCATTTTTCACCCAACTTCAGAAACTCCAGAGAAAACAGCCAGGTTGGTGTACTGCTCTCCACCAATGAGAAAGAGCTTCAAAAATAACTTTCCTTTCTGTCCATCCAACCCACAAAAGCTTGACCGTCACCACTAACCCCACCTGGATGCCTGCAGATGCAATCCGTCATCCTGCTACTCTTGCGCGCAAAGTTTTTGAGCTCTAACCATGCTGTACTGCTTTGCAAGTGATTAAGTTTTTAATTTGATTTTTTGAGGGTCAGCTGGGTATCTGACACATGTGGAAACCCATGCACATTTCAGGGATTCACAACTCAAGTACTTTAGCTGGAATGCATCAACGTTTTGAAACATTTTAAAATGTTTTGTTTGGTAAACCTAAACAGCACTGGACCTTTGACAAATTTAAGCTTCAAAACTGCAGGACAACTATCTAGCTTCACATGTAGGTCACATTACAAGACCAAATCAAATCAGCATCCCCAGCTTTAGGTTTGAAACACCCAAATTGTAGTTAAGATTACAATTAGAGTGAAGCTTCCTAAAAAAAAATGACCATACAAGACATGGAACAGTCTTGTGTTCATGTTCTCAGTGTTAAGTTGATTATGAATACTTTTGGTCATTTACTATGAATATTGTGAAGTTTTCTGTGATATCTATTGCTGTTATGAATAGTTATTCATGAGCTAATTCCCCATGTCAATAAATAGCTTGCAATCCTAGTCTTTTGCATAGGATAATCTTGAAGTGGGAGCTCAAACAGTGTGGAATATAGTTTAAGGTGCAATCAAAGAGGTAGACTTTTTAAGAAGGGTTTTGAAAACAGAGACCTGACGGTGCATTAAAGATCCAGATTGGACAACAGATTTGTACATCCAAACTTTTTTTTATCTCCCAAGACTTGCCCATTGCTGAATCAAATGATTGATATAATCATTTATAATGAATTGAGAAGAGAAACGTTTTAATATGCAAAACTTATCTAACCTTCACAGACAATGAAATACTAGCCACCTTGAGGGCTGGTAATCAAATTCAGCAGTGATCCTAAGTGGCATATTAGCACAATCCGTTAAAAATCACTCTCATACCCAACCACAAAGTTTGGACAAGAATTGCTCATGTAACACCCACAATTAATTTCTCATCTCAGCTACAGCCTGAGAAGAGATACACTCAATTAGAAAAATGAGTGATAACCTGAACAACAAGAACAAATTACACTTCCATCGTGCCCTTCACTTTGGAAAGAGCGTTGGGATGCTGAACCAACGCCTTCACACTAAATACTCTAACTTAATAAATACATTTCTGAGAAGAAATTTGAGTCCGCATTTTGAGGTTGAATGAGTCCTCCCTATATTCTGTAGTTCAGGTTGTTTTCAGGTATTAATATTCAGAATGAAATGTCAAGACTAAATTGATGTAGAGATATGCATTTTAATAAAATCTCAAATAACTCATTTAAGAAATAGCTTCATGCTGCAATGTGAAAGCAGTAATTGATTCTGAAAGGATAGCATCAAATGAGCCAGAAGGCCTTCTTCATTCAAGTCTTGTGTAGATCTTCAGGTATTTTTAATCTTCAAAATGACAAATTCTTCACCTACAAACTCTATCTGAGTATTCTTTAATATAAAGCAAATGCAAAAGGGGATTCAGATTTTCTATAAAGCAAGGGATTAACTTGCTTTACAGTAAATTGGTATAGGAATCATTAATAATCAAAAAAGTGTGATCCCAGTTGAAGCAAGTAATTCCAGTTAACATTGCAAACCTAATACACATGTTCAAACATCATGAAGACCAGGATAATCTACAAATGTGTCAGTCTAGATGTCAGCCTAGCTCAGATGGTAACGCCCTAGCCTCAGAGGCAGAAGCTTTTCTGTTCGAAGTCTTCCGTGCAAAGACTTTTTAGAGATCACTGCCTAGGCCAGTGGTCGCCAATCCGTGGTGCTTGTAGAAGTGGTCCACTAAATAACCACACCAGTCCAGGCAAGTGCACGAAAATCAACACCTGGCTTCCAATAGCTTTCAAGCCGCGATACTCACGGCGTGGCCATAAATTAAGAAAAATTCTATTAAAAAAAATTTGGTTGGCTGATCATAAAGGTTGGTGACCAGTGATCGAGGCTAACATGCCAATGCAGTGCCGAGAGTAAACTGCATTGCCAGGAATGCAGTGCTTTGGGTGAGATTTTAAACTGAGGTCCTATCTGCCTGTTCAAGTGGTCGTTTAAAGATCCCATATTATTATTCAAAAATGTGTCCTGGCTAATAATTTCCCCAGATAAAATAGCCTAATGAATGTCGCCCAATTACTGAATCTCATCTGGGCTCTCAAATATGTTCTGAGTACTGATACTATATTACAATTTACTGGATCGCACTAGTCTTAAGTACGCAATACATTATGCAAGGGAAGAAAAAATTCAAGTTGTAACTATCAGGTAATATTAAAATCAACATGGATGGGTTAATGTATATTCCAAGGTGGCAGAATAAGGAACTTCATTTTCATTCATTCCAAGACACTCTAAACTAATACAAAACCTACAACTCTTGATGCTTTCTACAAATGGCAATAGAACAATTAAAAACTAAGTTGAGTCTGTTCAAGATTTCAAAAGTATATCAGAACCCTAATTAAAGTTCAATTTATAAGGCTAATGGGTATTGACAATTATAATTAGTAATAGACAGTTTGCTCAGATCAATGTTAGTGGTTTGGTTATGTAGTCAAAAATTAAAGCTTCATGAAGTTAAAATGATCATACAATACATTTTAACACACTATGGAATTGCTTCATGCCAAGATACATCAATAGTCTCCCCACAAATTAGGCAAGACTGCAATTCAGAAAGCACACATAATTTTCTAAATAAATCAAGTGAACGATTAGCTACACAAATGATTTTTAAAAACATGTCACATTCAAAATGCAGACCCATATCAATTATAAACCACATAGGTTCTCGGTACATTTACTTTGATATTATTCAAATCTATCTTGGATTCTAACAGGATCACAACTTCTACTGAATTCCAACTCCATTTTAATATGAAATTCTGGTTTGCTTCAAATTAAATCTTAAAATGACAGTCCAGACTTTGTGCAATATTTCATAATTTGTACATAGAATTTGTAAATTCCTACTTAATCTACGAAAGAAATTAGTATAGAAATAGTATAATATTGTTTGGATATATCTGTCCCTATTGGAAAATAGAATCTATATGGCCATTGTAAATGAGATTACTGTATGCTTCTAAAGCACTCTTTCCAGACTATTTTGTACAATAGTTTTCTGTCCGATTAATAAGTTAAAAATTTAAAGAGTATAACAAATATGATTAATTAATGATTCATTCTAAATCTGCATTTGATCCCAAAATAAATCTCAATTGTTATTAGCATGAATAGAACTTGTTCTGTTCAGACCAGCTATAAAGGTTAGCATATCATTCAATTCTAGTACAAGAGCAAGTACTGTAGCAATACTATATTCAAATATTAAGTTTAGTAGTTTTAGTTACAAAACACAGGGAACCCTGTTTTTAAAAATCAAAAATTATCCTATTTTAAATTGTACTTGAATAGTGAACTCCAGATTATCCTTGAAAGAATTCCACAGTAAGCTTCCCTTAAAAGCTGAAACTTTTATCTGAACTGCTTGTTCATTTACTTTTCAGATTGTTGTATGCACTATTGCTTTTATGAAAGAACTCTACCAATTTGAATCTTGACTCTGAACATTTCTCAAATGTAGATAGATGAATTACCAAATTACTTACATAGATTTTAAACCATAAGCAGTTTTAAAATATCTAACTGCATTTCAAAATGTATTATGAATATGTTGAATGCTTTAAGTCAACTATTGGAAATAATTTAAACTCAAATGTAATCTGAGGGAAGAAGTTTCCATTTCAGTGTAAAAATGCTCAAAACAGTTGGTGCTAATCAGTTTGATCAATACATTTGTATCCTTAATCCAGGTTAAATCTTGTGCTACATTAGTTTCTAGGTAGAGAAATCGAACAAATCTATTCTTTGTTTTTAACCTGATAAGTAGTTGACATTAAATTTCACTGAGGAAAAAAAACATCTATATCAGATCCTAAGAAGAGGTTTAAGAATGTTAATTTAATAAAGTACTGCAACTAAAATATCTATCTGATGAAAGAAGACTATTAAATTGAAACTTATTTTTCTAGATACCAGTTCATTTTCTCCTTTGCAGCTGCTTATATCATTTGAGTCACTTTATGCGACACGTCACTGGAGAACTACAATTACAAATTTTACATATGTAGAAACCTTTATTCCAACAAAGCCATTTCTCTTTTCATCTCCTTAATACAAGACTCAGTACAAAAAATGATAGTTACCGCCTGGTGAAAAAGGTTTAGCAGCACAAATGGAACATCTGATTTAAGGTCATATTTTGTTCTCAATGATTCAGGGCAGATAAGAGGAAATCACATACATAATTTGGATCTTTTAAGAATCACTAGCATAGTTTGAATCTAAAAAACAAAATTAGGAAATTGTTGCAAAGCAAATTAGATTTTTTTAAAAATAACTATTTCAAATCAACTTCGATTATCAATGCTCTTTATATAACAAACTATTTTGATTATTTAGTTGGGCACATTGAAAACAACTCTTCAATGCATGGAACAGTTTAAAAATATGTATAAACCCTACTGCATTGTAGTGCAACATTTTGATACAATGGGTCCTTAGTGAGTTACAAAAAGAACAGTAAGAAAACTATTTTCAACAACAAGAGAAAAAACAATTCTTAAATTCACAGAGCACAGGTATTTTACACATATGAAATTCACAAATTTAAAATAGATTGAGAGTATCCACACATTGACATAATACTTAAGGTAACACAATGAAGACAGATGTAGAAATTCAAATACCCAATTTTAAAATGTTTGGTGAAGCTAATCACCATGCTAAACATTAGTTTGAGATCTAATATTTTTTTCATACATTTCATTGCTAATAATAGTTCCAAATAAAATGAACACAATTATCTAATGATTTTTATCAGTTCTAAAATATTCTTTACAGTCTTCTCAAATTAAATCCATGATATTTGAACATTTGTCCAAAGCAGTGACTTTAAACACTTGTTACATTAATCCAACAGGAATGTAAAATACACCACAAAAGCTGTTAAGATGCAGCAATCCAACAATTCACAAGCTTCCACTGTGCAACATTTCTGAATTGTGAAAAACTGAATACACCTTGCACAGGTCTAGAAGTATGAAAACCATTACATCCCAAGTCCATAAAAGAAGAAAAAACACAATAAATAAAAATGCTATTCAGACCTTCTAAATAGACCAAACTGGGTGCTGAAAATGCTTTGAAGCCATTTAAAATTATGTTTTAAAATAAATCGAGGACCCCATATCAATGACTAAATCATTTCAAGTCAATAGAAAGGACTGCTTGATCAACACGATTCAACCATCCATGATAAATACCATTGGAGATAATTATTTACGTTTCATCACATTTATAAACAGAACTAGAAGCTCATTACATTTTAAAAAATGTTCAGAACCCAGAACAATGAAGGAAATCCTAGAATTTTAAATTCAACTTCTTCCCATGCATTTCATATTTCACATTTAACTTTTTTTAAAAAAATATGCAAAGTACACCAATATATTACAAATTAAACAGTTCTACTGCTTCAAACTTGCAGTATATGAAGGCAAAGTTCTTAAGCCACACAGAAAAGACAAATCAGAAAAGAACACAGCCCTTTCAGAATTTAGCTTTTTCTTATTCAACATAACTTAAACATAAAACCCTAAGACAATTAAAATGAAATGCAGCAACAGCTGACAAAGCATTCCAAACTGGCTTCAGTTTTACAATTATATCAATTCACATTGTAATACTCAAATAGCTTTTCCAATATTTGAATCTCAAACAGACATTCCAGTTAATTTGTCTGGTTATGAAATGTGCAATACAACTTTTTTTTAATACAATTTCCGTTTCATGCATTGTCAACTCAAATTTGATCTTATATAGTTATTCCAAAATTTTGGTTTGAAGTAATTTTACACTTTTGCATAATAATAATTCCACAATAGAGAACAATAATAATCCTTGCATTTGATATAGCGCTTTTCACATCTCCTAGATGTCTCAAAGCGCTTCACAGAATATACTGTAAAGTGAATTGACTATATTTGTGGGTGAAATGTAGCAGTATCCCATAAACAGTCATGGATTGAGTGACCAATTTTTTTTTAAGAATTATTATCCCTGGGAAAGAGATTCTCCAATCGACTAACAACTGGGTTCCTACTTACTGCTAGGTAAACAAAGGCGTGTGGAGTAAGGAAACTTGCCCAACATTTCGCCTTGCCTGGAATAGAACGCAGATCTCTCCCTTGCAATGCTCTGAACACTGTGCTACAGAACTTCTTAGAGACAAATTAAAAAGACACAATTTAATAAAGTTTAAGTATTAAGTCCTAACCAGGAACTCCATGTTTTGCAATTATGTCAAACAATAATCATTGTTCCCATAACCTCTCTTAACCCCAACATTTGCAATAATCCTTTATCAGCTACAAGCATGGGTTGGCAGATGCAAATTAAGGATTCACATCATAAAGCAATACAGGTTGAGTGGTAGTTGCTAAAATAAAAATGTTGAAAAAAAATTACTGAACACTCTAGTTGTGCCTAAAACAATGACCGAGCCCACTTCATTTTTAACATGTATTCTACAAATCATCCAAAACAAAGTGCCCACAGGGACAAGTTTGAAAGTTCTATAAAGCAAAGGCACTCATTACAAAAAATGTTACCATTTCTGTACAACACTTGTCAATGTTACACCTAATCATCATAAGCAAAGAACATTTTCATTGAAAGTAGGTTAATTACAGCAATTTCAGTACATTCTGCAGTTTCTATTGAATGTTCTACAAAAAATGATTCAGTCTACCTTTACTTAACTTGGGGCTAAGAAGAAATTGATCACTTATTCGCTTTTCATTCTCTCTCACAAAAACAAACTCTTCTGACCACAGCAATCTTGCCAGCAAGGCATACCTTTGTCCTACCTCCTTTCTTCTTCCTCTACAAAGAATAATATTTATTTTAATTGTACAATTTTGTTCTTTTTAATTGGGCAGTTCATATCTAATACCACACTTTCCAAACCACATAAAGAATGTGTGCAAGATTAAGAATTGACGTTTTCTTAAATATTTGGTCCAGTTCACTTCTGATCCAAATCAACTTTAACCAAAATAGGCCAGTCATTATAATACTCTTCAAAATTGTGTCCATTATTCGGGTTTGGACATAAAGTGCACGCTGGTAAGGAAACCTAACCTCAAACACAAGACACTGCCCTGGCTAATTTTACCGCTGTCAAAACTAGCTCCATTACCTTGATTCCTAGATCCAGTAATTTAGTCTGGTCACTGGAGCTCACCTCATTCACTAATTTCTATGAAGTAAATCAGAAATATATCTAACATGTATAAATTCATTAGTAACAATGTTTCAAAATCTCAAACATTGGGAGTGTTTCAAATAGGTTTCATCTACTGAGAAATTCAAGACTACCACTCGAGGAAACTTGCAAAGGAAACAAGCTACAGGTATTTTTTGGAAACATTTCATATCTCAAAGAAACCACTTAAAACACAAATAAAAAGCTGTTAAGCCATTTAAGATTCTATGGTGAACGAACTTGTCAAATTATACCGTTCAGCAATTCTGTCTGCACTTGGCAAATTGCTGCTCAAAGCCTTTTCCCAGTCACAATATCGTTGCTAATTTCACAGAACAAATTAATAAGAATCTCCCTCTTTAAATTTGCAGGTCCATACAAAGTTAGTTTTTGTGGCCAGAGGCACTTTTTGTGGACATCCTCAAATAAAGAGCCGATGACAGTAGGAAATCATAATGACCATCCTGTGCAGTACAATTCACAACAATCAAAAACAGCGAGTCTGCTTTGTGTGCAATGCTGCCCCTTTACTGATTACAGTCAAAGGTCAAGGAGGAAGCAACCCAAGCCAGAACACGCACTTTACAGCCATTTCTCATTACCTGACAGGCAGAGAAAATAGAAAATCAAATTGGGTATCCATGATCTGCTCTGCAAAATACACATGAAGATTTTTTTAAAACAAAGTTCATAATTTCCTTGCAGGAAACTAAGCAGAGCTGTTTTCAAAGATTACTTGATTCACTTACATGACTGTATGATGAAGAATGCTATAAAATTCTGAAGAGGGTGATTCAGTAACCAACCCCAGGTGGCAAGTGTCAGATCCTCACCCATCCCCCAAACTAAACTGCCCATTGCACAACAAATAACAGCAGGCTGTTTGCATAATCAGATTGTAGCATGTGCATTGCCTACTGGACACCAGCTGCTCTGGTATCACAATAAAGCCTGCAGGACTTCCTATCAAAATCAAAATGAATTGAGAGTGCACAAATCAGCCATCTTAGGTACCTTCTTAAAACTAATTGGCAGAAAGTAAAAACAATCCTACAACTGCAGAATTGATTAAAGTTAAAATATTTTGTTTTCAAGATTAATTTCAACACGTTCAAGAGGAATTTTGTCACTACCCTCCCAATGAACAGCTTGCACTCAACATACGCAAAATGATGGACCCTTGCAGCTAATATTACTAATGTACACAATTGTGTTGTATAATTTATCATCTTGAAAACTGACTTAAGGATACCCAACCATGGAGGCCTGAAGTAATCTTGAAAGCTCAACCCTCCCCCACCACACATTTGCTATCAAGTAAGCCTCAACCAAGCCCCCTTCAATAGCAGTGTGTAGTCTTTCATCCTCCTGTTAACGCTTCACTAAGGGCTCTACGGCACCATATTCCCAACCTGCCTTTCACAGCAGGTACAAAGGTCGCTTTTGCAATGGTGGGCGTGTTCACGTCAATTCTGAACGTTCCAACGCGAGCTGGAATGCAGTGACTGCTGGGCCCAAGAATTTCACTTTGAATAACAAATCAAGCACACTTTGCCTCGATTGGTCCTCTGGCCTCAACGCAACTTTATGGCAACCCTAACTGACACCACCTCTTGACCTTTCTTTACGTGATGAGGATGTGGATTAGCAATACCCCCACTCATTCGCCTCCATGGCCCAAAGGCAAAGTGAGCAGAATGAAGGAAGTAACTTACTACTCATGCATGCACATCAATCAAAAAAAACTGCAGATAATCGAACAGAATTTCTCAGTTTGAAAAATGAAAATATGCCGAACTTGGCTTTTGGATAAACATGCACATTGTTCATTGATGAAAACTGGGAGGGACGACCAGGGCAAAAAAAATGCACCAGTACCATTTCATAGTTTTCTGATCAGTAAGGCTTTTGAATAAACATGCACATTTTTAATTTTTCCCATTTGGAATCACTAGCCATATTCTTTAGCTATAATCAAAGCAAAACACTTTATTTTAAAAAAAGAAAATATAACTATCAAACAGTATGGTCAACAAACAAAGCCATTCAAATCAAAATGAATATTTGTAGGAAAAGCTTTAAGTACACCGCACAGACATACCAGCAGACTGGGTGGGCTTCTGTACTCGTACATATGTAGGATTCCAGATAAAACTTAATGAAATACCAAATTATTAAATCGAGATAAATAGTTTATTTTTTTGAAATAACTGACAAAATCTTTTTCCTCCTCATTGATTACAACAGCTTAAAGTTTAGGTTTCTGGAAGAAATTAGTCGGGCACACCTAATGAGTGATGAGCACATAAACATCTACACACTATTACATTCTTAGTTTTGTTAGACTATTTCTTTTATTAAATCGATTATTTCTTTAGACAGCCTACCTACACCATTTCAAATCAGTCCCTCCCCCCCATACAAAAATCACACAATCTTATATTGCTGATTAAATAAGGAGCTCAAATGCTACAAACTAAGATCAATTTTGTAGTTACTGCAATGTCGCAATATTTAAAAATGTATACAGCTAAACAGTATAGTATAGAGCCTGTAGCCGAGTTTTATCCAAGACTTGACCAGCTTTAGGTATTTACATTAACAGCCACTAAAATTGCAAAACATTGATCATTATGACACTTAAAAATATTCAGTCATTATACAAAAATGGAAAGATGTTGACATGCATATCTAAAATAAATCTGTGTTTGAAATAATAGAATAATTAGAAAAGCAACACAAATGACAGCATTTCATTTTCCAAACTCCAGGTCATCACAATGCCAAACGAGGGCACATACATAATTCATTGATCAGAGACTTTTATCACATCCAGCTCAATCATGTTAAGAGTTATACTTAGGTGGGGAAGACAATATTGGTTGGCTCTGCTAACCTCAAAATGGAGCAATCATCAACTACCGAAGAGGAGAAGACATGCGTTGAAATTCAGGAAGAAAAGTAGAGATCCTCACATTAAAAGCAGTCAAACTAATCAAAGCTCACATGACCTCGAGGCCCCCCAAAAAAGAGGCCAGAGCTCCACTGCTGGCACTACAGGGCTAGTAAAAAGCAGTTTCTGGGAACAAATTTAAATACAAACCTTTGCATTTTTTTAAAAGAAGCTGAAAATTCTTATTGCTTATTCTTAATGAATCAGCTAGGTGTTTTCCCTTCCTTTTTGCCATTTCAGCAGACTTGCGTTTTCAACAAAATGGAGACAACTATTGTACAATGCATTCTCTGAAGTTCAGATTTTCAGTCTAAGGTCTTTCCAGAGTCACATACGTATGCTGTTTGTTTTACTATTTCAAAACATTATTGAACTCATTAAGTTCAAAATGGTATTATACACAAAGGAGTCCTAACAATACACACCAGTATCAATCCACATCAAAACTGAAGAGCTTGCAAAATTGTAATGGGCGAGATGAGAAAAAACACAAAAGTTCACTTTTGATTAAATATTGAAAACAGCCAGTATGTCACCACTGAGACAGATTCAGCTTTTGATAAACCATTGGTTATTTAGGTCAGAGAATGGTACATTTGGATTATATTACTAAGGATTTTTAATCCTTTAAAGTTTGGATCCATTCTAAAAACATGAAGTTGGTGAGAGAACAAACTAATTTACAATGTTGGTGAAAAAAGCCAAAAATGTGTTCTGAAGTAAGAACTGAATCAAATACTTTCCATTATAATTAACTTTTGCAATAAAGACCAGTATCTATACTGAAATCGTGCACAGAGTTAATTGTACAATTTCCAATTTTTGTTGTTAGAAAGGTAAGCTTGCAATGCCACTGAAAGATGACAGATAAAATCACCCTAAGTTTTAAAAATGCATCAAATTATATTGATATTTTATATCATCATCTTATATTTTGATGCCACTGAAATATTTCTTCTCGTCAACTACAAATGTAATTACATATCTTGTTACCAACATTATATACTTTAAAAATCCTTGATCATAAATATCACAAAATTTACAGTGTTAGATCTAGAATAATCATCATCAATGAGACTGGGGAACATTGATTAAGAGCAAAAAAATTCTCAATGGGGGAAAATATCCAAAAGTACAGGAAGCTAGTAAAAAGTGTTAACAATAAGTCTGTACATTCAAGTATTTCCAATAGTAAAAGAAACACACCGTTTTCAATGCATTGAGAAGCAACATCAATCACAGCACTTATTACTTGTGAATATGAATCATGCTTTAAAGTAAAAAAAAACTAATTATTCAGACTGAATCAAAACTCCACATGGCAACTGCATATTAATTAAATGACTGTAAAGCATACTATTAAAGTTTTCTTAAAAAATAAGATGCTTTCTAAATAACTCAGTAAGATGTTTAGATCGCCCATTGAAAACAGTTAACAACTCCTTCCAACCAGAACATATATAGTACAGAAGACCATGACCACAAACAGTTTCAATGTAGAAACCATGTAAAACGTTTTAAGCAATAAAATGTTGGTACAAATGACTCACGTTTCCAAAAAACCTGAAAAGGTTGACACTAACTTTGTTGTTACCCACGACTTAACCCTCTCCTTTACCGGTTAAAACAATCTCAAAACTAGGACAAGCCGATGGTTTAACGCTAAACCTCTCATTTGTGCAAGAAAATTGCCAGACAGTTTGCCATTCATACATTCACGTGATCGTGCACTTTGTGGGAACAAAACTCGTTTCGTTTTGGGGAGTTTCAGAGTGAACAGTCGACTGGACTTGAACACTGGTGCGACATGGTTTCTGATTAAAACTTTCACACTTTTTAAAAAACACGGCTCGAGTTGAGTTGTATTCGTGGACGAGAGAAGAGGAAGGGGTGGACTTGCAGTCCTCCCCCTGTCGGATTGCCCCCCTCCCACACTGATACCCCGCACACCAACACGTGAGGAGTTAACAGAGTGCAAAGCATCTCAGATCATTTCCTGCTGACGCCCAAACCTCTCTCGAAAAATATCAATTCGCATTGCATCGGGTGCTCTTCTTCTTATTATTATAACAACACGATTAATAAAAACAAAAAAAAGACATTTTCTCCAACCACTGCAAACACGGTTTACGAAATATATCCACAATAATAGGATTTGTTTGTAGTGGGAGGACACACACACACACACACACACACGGGGCATAACGGACGAAACTTAAGGCAACAGTTCACCAAACTCACACAGCAGTTATAAACACGATCCAGCGGATCCAAACAAATAATTGAATGGTGAATTAAAGTCCACGCATCCCATCGTATGGACTCCCAAAAAAAAAAAGCCCACATAACAACCCATTGCAAACAGACTGACTGGATTAACAGGTCTACCTGTTGGTTGGCACCGAAATATTGCAATGAATGAATAAACCGGTCTGTACCTTTGTCGTTTGGGAACCGAGTGTTCCACCTCTATGGACTTGCCATGTAGCTCCACTTTACCTGAGGGCAGACACAGAGAGAAGAAAAGGGGGGAAGAGGGGCAGCGTGTTAAACCAGAGAAAAAAAGATGTCAAACCATTTTATTTTTTTGTTAAAAAAACGCACGCAAAACCCAGAACACTAAGTGACCTACTACTAAGTAGTAAAGGGGGGGAGAGAGAGAAAGTCCACTGATCCTGAAAAAAAATAAGTTTGTGTCTCTGAGTAGCAACTTGCAACCGTGTGTGAAAAAACAATGATGTTACAAGTCGGACTGAGTGTTGGGGTGGGGGGTGTGGGGGGGTGTGGGGAAGAGAGGGACAATTTGGCTGAAGATTTCAACAGTCGGCTCCAGCAGCTAAAAAAGTGCGATGCAAAACACACACATCGATGCAAATAAAATAAGGAGTTGACTCAATTGTTTTGCAGCCTAATTTGCAGCCATGTTTCTGGTGGTCGAGCCCTAAAAGTCAGTATGGCCGACAAGAACAGCATTCGCGCTGTCAAAGAGAGAGAGAGAGAGAGAGAGGAGGGAGGGGAGGGGGAGAGAGAGAGAGAGAGAGAGAGGAGGGAGGGGAGGAGAGAGAGAGAGAGAGAGAGAGAGGATGCATTTGATATTGTGACCCATTTTGGGCAAAGACGAGCTCTCCTTTTGGAAGTTGTTGTTTTTAAGATTTTTTTTTGGGGGGGGGGGTGTGGGGAAAATAACAAAGGTGCAATGTGCATTATGCCCCCCTTCTCCCCCTCTCACTCTCCCCGCTTTGCAACCCCTGGTGCCCCCCTCCCCCTTTTTTTTGCTGAGCGCGCATTGATTTGAATGGTGGCTCGGGGCTGCCTGTGGGGTGGTTGGAAGGCCTACAATCGGCAAAGGAAGGTGCAGGGCGACCGGGACACAGCTCCACGGCCCACAGACAGGGAGAGGGGGACGGGGGAGAGGGAGAGGGGGAACGGGGGAGAGAGAGAGAGAGGGGGGAAAACCCCTCCCCGTTAGCTCGACGGGAAGAGCTCGACCGCAACGCAAAACGCTGCGTGTGCGCAACGCATCTTTCTTTCCCTGTCAACCAACCCCCCCCCCACACCCCGGTTGGGGGGGGTGATGGGGTGGGAGTGGGGGGTGTTTTTATCCCATCGCAAACCCGAAAAAAATTAAAAATACACCCCCCCCAAAAAAGGAACCCCTCAACCGCGTGCAGCGAGGAAAGGATGGAATGGGCTCCACCAAAACTAATTCCACCACCAACACCAACACCACCACCAACACCAAAAAAAAAAGGAGCGAAAGTTACCCAACACCTCCCCCCCTCTCCCCCCCCCTCCACCCCACACAACTCTGCACTTCCGAAAGAAACTTCTGATTTAAGCGCGTATTCGAGACTCTTTTCTCTCAAGAAAAGTCATCGATAAAATAACCCGCCCCCCGGCCAGTCCCAGGGTGGGTTTTGGTGCCCCCCCCCCCAAAAAAAAATAAAATAAAAAAGCTTTCGTACGCGAAGGAGCTTTCTTAGGCCTCTCTCTCCCTCTCTCTCTCTCCAAAGAGGGCTTTTGCGGACTGGGGTTTGCTCCAAACGGGAGACCCTCCTGGGAGACGCAAGGCATTAAAATACTGACCTGACAGGGTATCTATAGCCTTCATAGCCCAGTTGTCATCTGGGCAGTCGACAAACGCGTAGCCAGTTTTCACCAGAAACTGTCCGGTGAAGGGGATCTTCCATTCCTTGAACAGACTCTCCAAGTCCACAGTGGTTACGTTTTCGCTAAGATTCCCAATGTAGAGCTTGTTCATGTTGCTGAAAAAACTGCAAAGAAGCAAACGATCCTTTCGCTCTCTCGTGTGTTTTTTTTTCTCTCTCTCTCTCTCTCTCTCTCGTGTGTGTATGTGTGTGTGTGTGTTCCCTCCTTCTCTCTCTCTCTCTCTCTCTCTTTTCTCTCCCCCCCCCCCCCCACCACCCCCTTTTTGGAAGAAGTAAGTCAGTGAGAATTAAATAACGATACGTTCTCTCAGCAACAACAACAACAACAAAAAAATTGGTGGATGATGATGATGATGATGATGGTGGTGGTGATGATAATAATAATAATAATAATAAAACGGATTCCCGGCACAAGGAGTAGCAATGCACAGTCTCGGATGGCGGGCTGGAAAGGGAGGAGGAGGAGGAAAAAAAAACTACTTTTTTTTTTGTCTTTCCCCCAAAACCCCTTTCGCAAACAGGCTGTGAAAATGTCACACTACGTTACAAACAAAGCACCGCCTCCGAATAAAATGCCTCTCCAGAAAATCCCTGAATATTCCGGCTGAATGAGCCACGTGGTCAAACTATACATCAACTTCTCACGTGAGGAATCCCAGCTATTCAATTATACTGAGGAAAGGGGGCAGGAGGGAGGGAGGGAGGGAGGGAGGGAGGGGCCAGGGAGGGAGGGAGGGAGGGAGGGAGGAGGAGGAGGAGGAGGAGTAGTAGTAGTAGAGAGTATTGCTTTACGAGTCCTGCAAACATCACTGATTGTGGAGGAACATTTATTGGGATGGTTGTCCGGGTTTTTTTTCCCCCTCTCTCTCTCTCTCTCTCTCCCTCTCCCTCTCTTGCGCCTTCCCCATTCGCACACGCTCGCACTCTGAGATCCTATCAAACGCCTTCAGCCTCGCTGCCACTGAGTGAGGAATCTCTCCCCCCACCCCCCACCCCCCCTCCCACCATCATCCCCACCCCCTCTCTCTCTGACTCTCCCCTCCATCCCCACCCCCTCTCTCTCTGACTCTCCCCTCCATCCCCACCCCCTCTCTCTCTGACTCCCCCCCCCCCCCTCTCTCAGACTCTCCCCCCCCCCTCTCTCTCACTTCCCCCCCACCCGCCCCCCCACTCCCTCAGACTCCCTTCTTTGCCAATTCCATTCATTGGTTTAACTCAATCTGCCATTTACAAGGACGATGGCGCGAAATTTCTTCTCCTTTCTCTGCTCCACTCCCCCCACACCCCCCAGAGCCCCCTCTCCAATTTGGTGAATGGCAGGAGGACATTTGCAGTCGCTGTGGTTGGGGTTGTTCTATGTGAACACTCTGCCCTCCCCCTCCCTTCCTCCCTCCCCCCAACTCAAGCCCCAAACATGTCACCGAGACACAAGTGCCTTAAAGAGCCCTTCTCCTCCTCCTCCTCTTCCTCAGAAGTAGTCGCAACCAAATCCGAAACCCAGACTCGCCTGGTTCCTGATCTTTTAATAAAAAATACACTCACATATATATAGTATATATATATATATATATATATTCCTTTCAATTGCCGGAGTCGGGAAAATATCCTCTTTGTGCGGCTTTTTATTTTGCGCTCATTGGGTGAAATCTACGGTGGGTCCCACCACAAAAAAAACATGGTTATGGTTCCACATGAATTATTATTGGTCGGGGAGGGAGAGGGGGGGGGGGGGAAGGGAGGAGGAAAAAGCAAATCCTTGTCTTTTTAATTGATAATAAAATGCATATGAATGTTGCTGCAAACAGGTTCGTTTGAAGTCGGGGTGGGGGGGGGTTGGGGGGGGATTTGAAACGATTGCAATGTTGCAGTTGGCAAAGGCGAGACGTTCCCGTTTTAAAACGTTACAACCGGTGGAGCTCAGGTCTTTGTCTGGGGGTTGGTTTGCTTCACCGTTTGCTGTGCAAACGTGTTCCGGGGGGATATTTAAATGCAAGTTTTCTGGAGGGTTTGCACACGGGGGGAGCGAGTCATTCCCACAGATTTAACACAAGCAAAAGCAACTTCGTGTTTTTTTTTCTCGAAACCCCCCCCCCCTACACACACACACACACACCCCAAAAAAAAAACACGACTGCTCGCACCACCACTACCACCACCACCACCACCAGCTGCTGCTGCTGCTGCTGCACACAAAAAAAAACTCACGTTGCAAATAACTTCATTAGCGGAAGTGTTAAGAATCGGATCAAAAGAAGAAAGTCTGACTCGCTGGTGCTCCAGAACCATCTCTTTGGTTGCTATTTTTTTTTGAGATAGATATAGATATATATATATATCTATATATGCAAAAAGAAAATGTGTGCACTTCCAGCATTGCCGGTTTAAGTCCAAGGCTGGATTTAAAGTTAAATGGTTCTTTTGGCCACAAAGCTCCCCATCCTCGTGGTGGGTGGGTGGGTGGGTGATGGGGGTGGTGGGTGGGTGGGGGGGGGGGGAGAGGAAGAGGACGCTTTTGCAGCAGAAAGAAACAGTACCGTGTGGAGTCACTACCATTGCAACTAAATGTCTCTGTATCCGTGGCTTTGTTTTTTGTGGCGGATCGAATAAGTGGCAGATTTTCAACGCACAGACTCGCTTTTGTCCTTCGATTGTCAAGTGCCATGTGCAGCTTCATGTCTCTGTATATTTCGTTCATGCAACCTGTTGTTCAGTTGTTTTTTTTTCGATCATATGTTTCAGTTTTGTTTTCCCAACAGCTTTTTTTTTATTTGGGGGAGAACGAGGATGTATGTGTGTTTCAGGTTTGAGGTATGTATGCACAGACTTAACAGCACTCGATCCAAAGTAAAACACACACATGTATACAGTGTCGAGGTTAATGCATGTTTATATATGTTTTAGAATTCGTTTGGGTTAACTTTCTTCTATCCATTTAACTGAATGGTAATTGATTGGATAATCCTACTCGTGAGGAGGTTTAAATCCATCAGGACCTCGAGAGAAATAATTGCTGGCAAATAATTACATCTTTCAGATATTTCACATTACCCTGAAAATTGTGGCATTTTCAATTGAACTTATTTTGTTAAAATTCCTTCACATGTTTACTGTTGCATTTTTAAATAGCAAAGATGTTAGGGAGAATTATGATTTTTTTTTAAAAAAAACTGCAATATTGATGTTTGCTAAAACGTTTCTGGCACATGGGTGTTAAAAAAAACAATATATGGCAACATTGAGTGGTAAGTTTTAACCCAAAACAACTAATTGAGGTGTGCCTTGATAAGGTTGCCCAAATGACATTTTGTTCATGCTTTTTAATGCAACTCTTAACTCTTGACAAACGCTTTAAGCTGTAAAAAGGCTGGATAATCTGTACAATGTTCTTTTCTTTTTGGGGGAAAGGAATAAGCATTTTGATTTATTATTCCATCTATATAGAAAACCCAATCCCAAATGATAGAATACTGCATTACTTTGGAGTACATTTATCCATTTAAAGTTGTTTTCTGCCAATGGTAAATCGACAAAACAATTCTCAGTATTTCTCACAATCTTCCATCAATTCATTTTGATACAATTTTAAATATCACATGTTTCTATTTGTTTCAGAACATCAAAACAGATACCATTTTTTTTAAAAAAAGAAGTCATTTTAAAGGTGATGCACAAATCAATTTTTATCAAATTAAATCTTAAAATATAAAATCTTTGCTTTGAAATGTTCAATATCAGCGTTTTATTCTATCATATCTATCAAAGTGATTTTGTCCATGCTCCTAACACTTTTGGAATAGAGTTAATAAATAGCAATAATTAAAATATATCTGAATAAAACTGCAATCGTAGTTTTAAAACAATGTGTATGAATACTGTGATGTTCCATAACGTTGACGAAAACATACAATTATTTAGTTATTTTATGTTTGTTGTACACTTCTGAAAATATAGTATCAACCAACAATTAGTTACAAAAAGTTTGTGTTGGGATTCTCTATACTTTTCAAATAGACACTGGGACAATTTTTTGTTAAAGTTTACCTTGTTCATCATTTTAAAAAGATTTGTAATGTTTCTAGAAGATATTTTATTTACATTGTTACATGTACTTCGTTTTGGTGGTATTTTCTGCTAACAAATGTAAATCAAAATGGTAAATATTTTAAATATTTGTAGGTGATCTCATATTGCATAAGTTGAATGAGGTTGATGGTACAAAGCTAGTAAAATTGTTTAGAATTACAAATATTTTGACTTCTTATGATTTTAGAATTGCTTATTAGATGTATAGTAATTAAATAAATTTTGAAAGTAGAAATACTATTGATTGAAAATTGGATAATACATATTAAGTTGTGACTTTCTGCTTAATTTCTAAATGACACAAAATGGCAATTAGCATTTCTGTTTTCAAGTAGACTTAATGAGTTAAGATGTCTGTAATATTGTACACGTTATAGCAAATATTATTTACTCTACCTTACTAGTATTGTTTGTGTTTGACGAATCCGATAAATATATAATTGAAAGAGTTCCATTGTACATTTTCAGTAAATCCTAGGGAGGAAATATTGATAATCATTGGAGAAACTTGCTAATGATTTCAGTGAAAATATTTAATAATTCATTTAAATTTGGGAATATTTTCTTCAGCTGAAATCAAAAATTGGTCCATGTTCTGTTTTATCATTCTGTTCTAATTAATGTAAAATGGTAAATATAATCAAACAGAAATATTTCATTTTGATGTTTTACACAATTGTATATTCGTATTTGTACAGTAGTAGTAACA
Source organism: Callorhinchus milii (assembly GCF_018977255.1). Taxonomy (NCBI): domain Eukaryota; kingdom Metazoa; phylum Chordata; class Chondrichthyes; order Chimaeriformes; family Callorhinchidae; genus Callorhinchus; species Callorhinchus milii. The sequence goes on along the minus strand of NW_024704743.1, from coordinate 53,346,443 downwards.
TATCTTCTTGGCATATAAACATAAACTACAGCTGATCATGACATTTAAATTAGTCAAGATACTATAAAGTTAGGTTAACTGAGGTTTTCTTTGTGTTCATATGTGTTTCCAATGGGATTATCATTTACTGATTTTTTTCTAATGTAATTGTAATTATAAAAGTATCAAATCATGTAGTGTGATGCTCTAAATCTGAATTCTGCAAGTTTCTAATCAAATTTGTTTATTGCTTTAGCAAACCAAATATTCTTTAGATTCTATCTATTCTGGACTTTGTGAACTTTGCAATCAGAGAAAGTGCAATAAAAAACAATTTATGTCGCCATTGCTATCTGCACAAAAAGTCTTAAGAATTTTTGATTTAAAAATAAAGCAAATAATGTGAGTTGCACAGGTTTCAAATATCTTGTTCAGTGAAAAATTAAAATAAGCTTTGCAAAACATGAAATACAATATATTAGTATAAAATACCCTTTTATTTATAAGATGTAATAGCTTTCAGTATTCTCTGAGTGAAATGGTTGTTATCTAATGGGCTTTGTCTGTTGTTATTACGCTTCAACATTTTGCTTCATTATCTTCAATGAATTTGTGATGAGATATGAACTAGTAAAACTTTGCTCTGAAACTTGCATTCTCTGTAGATAACACTCCTATATTAATAAGTTAGCTAAAATGGCAATCATCTTTTAAATAAATTCACAAAACATTCGTGATCGTTTCTAAATTAGCACATTCGTAAGGTTTTTATTGGAATGTGTGGATTGTGATGGACACCAATGTTTGTTGTTCACTGCCATTTGGCACTTTGTTGAACTCTTTTCAATGATCACAAAGTCCCAAAGTACATTAAGCATATAGTATATAAGAAGTATTTCCAAACAGTTCTCCTTCATGGATCCAAGCTCCTCGATATTCAGTGGAGGGTTCTCCTTGAGTCCATTTACGAAGTCCATGATCAAGCAATGAGGTGGATTTGTGGGTAAAATGGGGGAAGCAGCTGCAGGGAGGGTTCTGGGCTACATTCAATTCTCACTTTGCACCCTGGAGGTGGTATCGCCTTCAGAGCAGCGTATCTGTCAAGCCCTCTCACATGAGGATGTGCATTAAGCAGTTGGTTTAGAGTAAACCTTGTACACACCATTAGACATCAATATGACTGGCACATCACAAATGGTTCTGAATAGATCCTTCCACCATGTTGAAGGCAGATGTTCAATGAAACGTTGATGAGAAACTGTGGCTTAGAACAAGAAGTACTAGAAAGATGACTTGGGGGTCTAGGTTCGTAAACACAGGATCATATATTTGTTTGATCATATATTTGTTTGCTAAGCAGCTGAATGAGTAGAGGTTTGAGTCCCAAGTTGTGGGAAGGAGAATGGTGGCAAGGTTGTTACGCATTTCATGCTGAGTTGTGCTGCTCACCAAGAGATTTGTAAGGAGTTCCTGGTGCCCGCTATCACCCCAGTGAGAACTCAAACCTCCATTTGTCACATATCTAATAATTAATTAGTGACTATCCTGGGGAGAGGGAGGCAAGGGCACTCTCCTCAGGGCTGAGTTGGCTCGAAGGTGAATGCCTGGAATATTGGAATCTGACTAACCTGTGCCTAGTAAACCAGGTACATCCCTCTGAGCAGAGAGTGCACACTCCATTCCAGACAAAGGGAAGTTTCTATGGCTGGTGTGATACGTATATGGAGCTCTATCTGGTTTCAATACTCGTAAGCGTGTTGACGGGTTTCTGCATGTATCAGACACCTAACTGACTCTCCTACCCACTCCCACCAAAAAAAAGCTTACTACGGTTTAATAAATTCTACTTCTGCTACTTTCATTTTTAAGTTTTAATTGAGATAATGCAAGCTGTCCAAGAACCATGATGGCATATGATGTTTCCTCACAATTACTTAATTTGTTTCTGAAGAATTTTGAAGGGGCCATTCCTTTCAGCAGTGAAGAAATACAGTATTAAAATGTAATTTAAAAAAAATCTGAAATGAGTTGAGTCCAGTCCAAATCACATTGCCTTCAACATTTCTATCTCTCAAAATCATATTTTTTTAAAATTCTGATTTAATATTTGTCTTGTGGTGTTTCATTCTCTAGTTTTGTTGCTTGTTTCATTCATTTCTGTATTATAACAATATTTGTTTGATTCCCACTTTCATTTACTTGGATTTTCAATGGTTTTGTATTTCTTTCTATTTTTTACATTTCCCTTAAATCTATATATTTCCTCACTCTTCCTGTTTCTGTTTAAAAAAATATTTATCAACATGATTTTTAGTTTTTATTTAGTTCCTACTGAAGTAAATTCTTTGTATTTGTTTTTTTTCTCTACCCTCTTACCTTTATTTAATTCTAATATTCCTCCATTTTCCTTTAATATTGTTGTATTTTGATTCCTACGTTTCTTTGGGAGTGTAAAGCTACTAAGATTCTCTGTCTGTGTACCTTTCTATCTTGTGTAATAGTAAGTAGTTGTAATAAGTAGTTATCGTAAGGCATTTTCTCGGTATGAATAATGCAATACAAAGTTTGGATAGTATGATAGTATGTTCAGTTCTTATAGGGTCAGATCAAAAGTATTGGTTAAGTTGCATGTAAGATGGTACTGTACTATTGTATAGTGATGGTAACAATAGATGTAGAACCACAGTATTGGTAACTTTGTCTAAGTTTCTTTGTCAGTGAGTTAATAGAGCATGGAGATGTAAGGGACTCTGCTTGTACACCCCACAGTGATACAGGCACAGAGTGAATGGAGAATGAGAGATGGGCCAGTTAAGGCTAGGTGTAGAGAGAAAAGGGGAAATCTTCGAAATGAGACAACACTGGATCAGCAGATGAAGAAAAAATTGCAGAGGCAAGTGAGAAGACAAAGGAAGCTTGGGAACAGATCACCACAATAACAGGAAGGAAAGAAGTCTAGGAAAATATGTTCTCCCATTAAGATACATTTTAATATTTTTATTTTTCATTGTATTTACTTTTTTAACTATTTGCCCTAACCACGTCTCATTTGCATCTGAAAAGTATGGAGTTTGTTCATTATGGTCTGACATAGACTCCCAGAAAGTGCACCAAAGCAATTTATTTTCTCTCTTCTCTCGCCTTGGGACGTCCTCCCGACGTGAAAGGTGCTATACAAATGTAGTTTTGTTGTTGTTGTTGTTGTGAGGAAGTGATTGGCCTTTTTGTGGTACCTTCACTAAGTAACTTAGCTGAAATGTGAACTCTGAAGAATAGGGATGAAGTCTGGAGCTCAATGTTGGTATTCCAACATACTGAATTACCTACTAACCTATATCCATTTTTATTGTTAAATAGCCAAATGTTTATACACAGAAATACAGACTCTCATTAACACTTCTTATAATACGCTACAATATATTTGGAAGTAGTAAGTCTGAATTTGCAATCTGATCGCAAAGTACTGAATTTTTTGAAGCCAAGAGTTTAATAGTGAGAAAACTGCTTATTATTGATAAAAATTATGTTTGAGATCATATCATAAGATAAAGGACAGAAATAATGCAGTTTGAATCAGAAAATTCAATACCATTCATATCCCCTCCCTGCTTGTGTCTGATTTGCAGTAACAAATGATATATTTTAAATTTGTTTTAAATTGTTTGTTCACAATTAATTATAACTTATAATAATTTAATTGGAACTAGGAAATGCAAAAATCTATAATCAAACAATAGTAGAGATGACGGTTATTAATCTTGGTTACAAATGTAAAATTGAGGGTACAATCTGATCCCTTCTGTGAAATGGTATCACAAGGCTTTGTGAAATGTTTTTGTTTCTAAGATAAAGTTGTAACATATGTGTTTTTAAACAAAAGGTGGTAAATCATTATGTTACAGAAAATTCCTGTTAAATAAAAACAACTTTAAGGCATTTGAATTGCAGCTGAAGATAGTAAAATAATGCTGATTAATGTTTCACAAAGAAAGTTATTATTATTCTCATGACTGCCTGTATGGACTGTAGATTTTACAACAGAATGCTGTTTCAATTGTTAATGTTTTTTAGAAATCAAACTATATACACTAAAACTTAAACATATCTGCATTAATTAAATGTTATATTTGTTTGTGCTAACTATTCCTTGAAAATTGAAATATTTATATGAAGCGGTGAGAATAGTACTTTCAAAAATGCAAGGATTCTTATTATTACATTGAAAAAATATTTTAGTTATAACTAGTAAATGCAAAAAACTTTAATCAACGAATAGTAGAGATTAGGATTATTAATCTTAGTTAAAGATATAAAATTGAGGATACAATCTGTATAAATGTATCTGAGAACAATGTGAAATTCTTCTGTGAAATTTTAGCTTAGTTTTCTGAAATGTTTGTTCTGTTTGTTTACAGGTTCATAGAAGGGTAAGGAAAGTAACATTTTAGGTATAAAAATATATAAATGAACTTATTGGAGAAAAGAAGATTGAGAGGGATCTCAACAACATACAAAAGTAATTTTAAGTCAAACTATTGCAGAGGTAACTAGGATGAGGACAAAATTAAGTATCAAACAATGCTGGAGATTACAATCACCTCTTCCCTGATCCGCATCCCTTCGCCCCCCCCCCCCCCCCCCCCTCCCAGTTTTAGAATGGAATAAGATTCTCATCAAAAACAATTATTCTATGTTGATTTTTTTTAAAAAAGCGAGAATATCTGGCTAACAAAAAGATTGAAGTTTATGAGAAGCTTAGATGATCAAATACTCTGGAACTCAGTGTTTCTTGTACAGCTGGAACCGTCACCATCGTGTCAGTACTTCTTAAAAAAAATTAATATTTCTATGCAGTTGTGGGAATGATACCTTCAAAAAGCTACTGTTGCATTGGAAAGGTTGACAGAAGAGTATCGGAAGAATGTGTAGGGAATGTAGCCAGTGAGAGTTAATAATGTGAATATTTTGTAATATTTTGAAGTATTCGTTCAATGATAGTCAGGTAGAAAATTTGTTTCTACTTGTTTGCTCAGATATTTTACTCCCATTTTAAAATCAGGACATAAATAGTTACTGCCTCGTGTCATAAATCAAAAATATAATGAAGGTGAAGACTCATGTGAAGTATGACTGGTTGGGTGATCCACAAAAACATCACCTGTTTAAAATTGGAAATGTAATGTAATGGTATCTTACTCTTGTTTCCCCTTTGTATTTTTTTTAAAAAAGCACAATTCTTACAGTTTTGATTTGACATAAGAAACAGAATAAACATTGGATACAATCCATGATGGTATGTTAGAAATAATAAGCTGAATGGTCCGAATGGTCTTGGCTGATTCACATCAGTTTTAAAACTGGTTTTGTCCTTCACATATTCACATATTATGGTGAATTTCTTTAAATTCCTTTAAAGGTCTCTCATTGCATAGAGTATATTGGATTTTAAAATAACGTGCATTATAAACATGCATTTTTAAAAACAAAAAATATTTTTTTCGGGTAGATAATTTTAAATAAATTTTAAGTATCTACACTTCTGTCTTATTACAGTAGATTGTAATCTTCATTGTTCTCAGATATATTTATACAATACAAAATTATATTTTCATGTTGAGAGGACATCGCAAAGCGCTGGAACACTGTGGCTCAAAGTAATAAAAACATCACCTGTTTAAAATTGGAATCTTTTTGCAAAGACAATTTTCTGTAGTTCACAAGGAAGTTGAATGTTATGAATTTGAGTTCCACAGATACCTGAAACTTTCAAAGATTTACAAAGAATTTACAGCACAGAAAGAGGCCAATTCACCCAACCAGTCATACTTCATGTGAGTCTTCACCTACGTCTTATTTCTTTCCAATACCTTTCTATTCCCCTCTCCCTCATGTGAAACTCTTTAGCTTCCTTTTAAATCATCTACCCAATCATCAACCATTACTTCAGACAGTGAGTTTCACAATCTCACCACCCTCTGTGTGAAGTAGTTCCTCCTAAAGTCTTTTTCAGATCCCCTAGTTGGTAACTTACTCTTGTTTCCCCTGGTTATGGATTACCCAACCAGTGAAAACAGCCTATTTACGTAAACCTTACTGAACCCTTTGATAATTTTAAACAGCTCTATTAGATCTCATCTAAAACTCCTCTAAGCAAAAGAAGAACTAGCATAGCCAGCCTATCCTGATAATAGTAACCTGCCAGCCCTGGTATTATCCAGGTAAATCTCTGCTGTGCTCTTTCTATCGCTGCTATAATCCTTCTTGTACAGCAACCCAAATTAGACACAGTACTTGAAATTTCGGACCAAAGATTTATATATTTAACATTACTTTTACTTCCTCACTTATTTTCTCTTAGGTTACTACCGGGCAGTAGACATCTTCTCTATTTTTTCTGCTGAAGTGAATTACTTTGCATTTTCCAATATTAAACTTCAATTGCCTGCTCATTTTGCTAGCCTGTTTATGTCTTCCTGCATTTTTCTGCAATCCCCTTCACTGTTTACTATACAACCAGTTTGATGTCATCTGCACATTTTGATACCGCACCCTTATACCTGAATGTAAATCATTTATGTATATGGTAAACAATAGTAGTCCTAAAACGGAACCCTGTAGAATATCACTTCCTATCTCATTCCAGCCTAAGAAGGTACCCTTAACTCCTACTCTGCTTTTAGTTTCCTAATTATTCTTTAATCCATTCTGCTACTTTTTCCTTGATTCCACATGCCCAGATTTTAGCCACGAGTCTTTCATGTGGAACATTACAAAGGCTTTATGGAAATCTATACACAACAACAAATTGCATTTAAATAGTGTCTTTCACATTGGGCGAACATCCCGAGATGCTGATCCGACCTGTCGTCGCCCAAATTGCCCACATCCCTGTCCCCTATCCTCCATTACTCCCACTTGGATCTCCTCTCTTACCTCCCTGCCTCCTCTTCCCCCTCGACCATCCTCAGCTTCTTTCTCTTCCAGCCTGAGAATCTTTCTCTGGGGGTATTGTGGCACTTGCTGTTGGCTATCCAAAATCAGCCACCCTTGGAGCAAACATTCTCTTAACCACATTCCCACTCTTCCTATCATTTTTCCTCCTCCTCCTCCCCTCTCCCTGTCCTGCAAAGCCCTCTGCTACCTATCCCCTAATGCATCATCCTACAAAATGTCCACTCTCCAATAAAGCCCTCACTGTCCACAACCTCATTGAAAATCTACACTACTTCCACTGCATTTCCCTTATTTACTTTCTCGGCTTTGTCTCCAATATTCAAGTTTGATAAGGTGGGTCAAGCATGACCTTTCTTTCATAAATCCATGCTGGCTGCTTATAATTAAATTCTCCTAAAATGACTGGCCTGTATTTTCCTGAATTAGCTCGATCACCCTTTTTAAAAATAGGTATTATATTGGCTATCCTGCAGTCCTCTGCACAATTCCTATGTTTACAGGATTTTTAACTATATGTACTGGAGCCTAGCTATCTTCTCCCTAGTTTTCCCTAAGGATCCTTAGGTGCACTCTGTCTGGGCCAAGTGCCTTGTCCTCTTAAAGTTTATGTAATTTATTTAATACCGCTCTTTTCCCCATTTTATCTGTAATGATTTTACGCACTGCTCATCTATTCTTACTAAACTTTCTTCATCAGTTTCCTTTGTGAAAACAGGTGAAGTATTCATTTAAGATTTCCGCTATTTGCTTATTATCTGCTGTGAGTTTATCCCTGTCCTATCCCTACTTTAATCATTATTTTATTACTAACAAACCTAGAGACCACCTTGCTATTGCTTTTTATATTTTTTGTTATGTTCTCCTCATTCAGAAGTTTGCCGCATTCACTCCTATTTTCTGCTTCGTTATTTATTCTGTAATTTTCAACTGCTTTTTTTCTTATCTGCAGTTTTGACTTTCCCTCCTTATTCATTTATGACATCCCATTACTAACTAATTTTCCTTTACATCTTAAAGCAATATATATTTCTTCTGCACTTTGGAGTCCCGTAGCTTAGCTTGACTTTCAAGGAGATGGTCACAGGTTTAATTCCAGGGCAGGTAAAAACGATAGGTAAGTTTCTTTACTCCACACGCCTCTGTTTATCTAGCAGTTAGTTAATTGGTGGATCACTTTCGAGGTAATAATCCCTCTNAAAAAAATAATTTGGTCACTCAATCCATGACTTTTTGTGGGGCACTGCTGTGCACAACTGGCTGCTTTACAATATATTTTGTGAAGCGCTTTGAGATATTTTGATGACATGATAAGATGCTATATCAAATGCAAGGATTATTATATGATTGCTTTTCTCGGGCTTAAAAATCTTCTATTGTTACTCAACCTCTTTTTTTGCCAATTTTTCCCTCCAGTCTAACTCGGCTAGTTTGTTCCTCATCCCGTTGTAACTAGCTTTTTTCCAATTATCTTGTCTATCTAATTTTTAATAATCATTTTGAACCTTATATTATCATAACGCTCAAGGTGCTGCCCTCTGTTTAACTCTCTAACCTGCTCTGGCTCATTGCCCACACTAAGTCAAGCAGCACTTCTCTTGTTAAGAGTTTCTACATAATTGGGACAGAAAAGGGTCCTGCACACATCACAGGAACTCCATCCCTTTCTTGGCTCCTACTCCCTCTCTCTGTCAATGAATCTGGGGATAATTGAAATGCCCCATAATTATAACTATTATTTTTGCTCATCCTCCTTACCTGCTTGATTATCTCTTCTACTTTATTTCCACTGTTGGGTGGCCTGTAGTACTGTACACTCAGATCCTCGCCCTTGCATCTATAAAGGCAAAATATAACTGTAAATGATATATGGATGATTCCTGTTACAATTCTATGATGCTGTGCTACAGTGGCTGGTCCTTTTTTATTCTTTATCTCCAACCATTTGGACGCTGTCTTTACCCCCTCAATATTTATCTCTCTCTTTTCCCATGTGATTATAAAGCCTCTATCCTGCTACACTACCGCCCCCTTTTCCCCTCTCTATCGTTTTTAAATTTATTGTATTCTACAACATTTAATTGCCAATCATGGCGAAACTCAGCAGGCGATTGCATACAGCAGCATCCCACTAACAATCGTGGATTGAGTGACCAAATTATTATTGTTATTTATTATTATTTTTAAAACGATTTTTTGAAAGGATTATTACCCCAGGAAAAGCAGTCCCCCAATTGACTAACAGCTGGGTTCTTATTTACTACTAGATAAATGGATCCATGTGGAGTAAGGAAACTTACCTAAGGTTTCGCCCTGACTGGCATCGAATCCAGTTCCTCTAGCTTGTGAGACAAGTGCTCTAATCACTGTATTACAGGAATCCAAATTATATTCAATTCCTCCTTTTGATTGCCGCCTCCACTTCTCTCGTTTTGTTCCCCATCCTTTGTTTGTTGCACTACAGGCAATACAGACTCTTATCTTCCATTGTCTTTTTTTTGCTAATACATTCTGCTTTTCATTTTTACTCAAATCTTGTCCCTGAGGAAAGTCTGTTTATCTCCTCTCTTTTTTGCCCTCCCAATCATTACATCAATATTATTTTGTTTTCTGTATTCCCCTACCCCCCATTCTGTATCACATTCTCAGCCTTCCCCTACACCCTGCCATATTAGTGTAAATCCTCTTGAACTTGTCTTCCTTATTTGGGCACCTTTTTCAGATTTCAAGTTATTTGATGAAATATAATGCACTAAAGAGAGTAAGAATATAAAATTAATTATTATATGGGTAAAATATAGCTGCAAATGAGATACAGGTTATTGTTGTTACAATCATAGGATTCTGGGTTAGATATCAATTTCAATTAATTTACTTCAGTTAATTGAAATGAGTTGAGAATTGGGTATGAAATTGGATATACTGCAATGGGAAATTGGATGGGTTTCAGGGAAGGTGTTAACTGTTTGAGATGGATGGACTGCATCCAGGCAGATATATAGCTAGGAGATTGAGCTAACTGGCACTCATTTGAATTAGGAAATGTTTCAACAAGCCATGTTGGGAAGGCAAATAAGAGATATATATTAGAAAATAAGGAACAAGGTAACCAGAGAATAGATGCTTACAATGAAGGAAGCGAGGCATTAAGAAACCAATGGGTTAAACATCAAGTAGCCAATTGAATTCAGCATAATCTTTATATGCATTAAGTATGTTTATATTAATACAGTATTCACATATCATTGACAGCAATAACAAGTTACCAAAGAAGATTATTATTATTATTGTTAGAGTAATTGGTTAAGGGGACATCTAGTCGGTGCCTAAGGATTGACGTGCACTTTGTTTAAAGTTTGAAATGTTAGAAAAATATATGAAAATAGTTTGGGAGGGGTAGCACTGTTAAAAGAGGAGCTGAACATGATAAATTAATCAATTTAACTTTAGATTATAGGATGATGTAATTTGAGTAGCAATCTGTGACAGGAATGGGATTTTTTAAAATTTCAAATTGTTTCAAATTGTTCCAAACCATCCAAGAAAAATAAGTAAATTGATAAAATAAGTAAAATGGTAAAGGAGAAGTTAAGGTTACATAAATTAAGTGGAATTAGGGTGCAGATTTTTTTAAAAGATTTTCTGCACCTTATACTTTCTGGAATTAGGTAAGCAGGATGTCTTCCTCAAGGGAGAGAGTGCACATTCCATTCCAACAATATGTCCCTGGGATTTCCATGTGTAGGTGGGATGCATGGAAATCTCAGCTTGGTTTGGATGCTCTTAAGCATGGTGATGGGTTTCCACCTGTGTCGGATACCTGGGTGACCAAAAAAAATTGAAGGTAAAATTAAATTTGTAGAGATAATCTTGAGACTGCTTCATGAAACAATGTTAAAGGCAGTTTCAGGTAAGAGTGTTATTGAGACTGACACATCAAAAAGGAAAGCAGCTGAGTGTCGTGATTATTTGAGATCTGATATGGGAGCTCCTCTGATGGCCCAATGAGTTTATTAAATGAGAAGCTGAACCCTACTAACTCAGAAGTTCCCAGGTTTGATTTCCAGGATGTGCTGAGTTCAGTTATCTCAGCCAGGGTGTCATTAAGATGTAATAATTAGCCTCATCACCACATTCTTCTCCAGTGTTGTGATCATGCAATTGATTACAGTTTACGTAGTTTGGTTCCAACGCCTTATCCCCTTTCCCACTCGTCACTTTGCATTTGTCCACATTAAAGTACATCAGTCATTTGTCAACACAAACACTCAATCTAGTTATTCTGCCTATGTACTTAGTTTGCTTGATCCCCATTGTTTACAAGGGGACGCACCAATTTGTGCCTCCAGCAAATGTAGACAGCTTTGTTTCTATCCCCACTTTCAAAGCATCTATATACAATGTAAATAATAATAGCAATACTGTTATTTCCTGTGGCACCCTCTAGTCACCAACTACCCCTTATTTCCTGTGATTCAGCCATTTTCCAATTCATTCTGATGCTCTCCTCACCATTCCACACCTTCTGACTTTACAACTCATTCTCCAAGCTAACACTTTATTAAAAACTAAATATATAACATCTACTGCAGGCAAAGAAAGATTGAAGTAAGAAAACTGTAGGATGACAAAAGGCCAACAAAAGCATAGCATTATTCCTGAGTCATTCATTAATGCTGAAGGAAATATCTCCAATCCGCCATTATTTTATGAGATGTATATTATACCTAATTATATTATAGTATATTATTCCTGCTTACCCCACAACCCATTGCTTTTGCTCAACTGGCTCCAGCAAGTCCCTTGTGTCCTCCGTTCCACCATTGGTAACCGTGTTTTCAGCCACTACTCTCCAAAACTCTGGAACACTTCTTCTATCCCTCCGCCTTGCCCCTTCCTTTCCCACCTTCAGGTCATACCTGAAGACCTTCCTCTTCAACCGTGCCTAAGGTCACTTCCCCCTCCCCCGGCTCAGCGTTGTGCTCCACCACTGTCGAGCGCTCTGGGACGCTACCCTGCATGAGGGGCACTATATGGCCCATATGATATGGCACTATATGATATTCCAGGCAGGGCGAAACCTTGGGCAAGTTTCCTTACTCCACACGCCTAATAATAATCCCTCAAAAAAAAAACAATAATTAAATTGGTCATTTTCAATCTACGACTGTTTGTGGGACATTGCTGTGCGCAATTGGCTGCCGCGTTCGCCCACAAATATATACAGTCAATTCACTTTACAGTGTGTTCTGTGAAGCGCTTTGGGACGTCCTCCCGACGTGAAAAGCGCTATATCAAATGCAAGGATTATTATTATTATTTATTATTATTATATAAATACAAGTTGTTATCAACTTTATCTTGAAATATTGGGCGCATTCCAATAAATCCTACACCTACCAAATGTAGTTACCTCGATTTATTTTCTAAAGGATTGTATAAATTTGGAGTAGAATCCCACTGTAATGTAGTTAATTATTTTATTTGTCGAGATCCATTTCTGGGCAATTGATCTCCCAGAAATATGCCTGCCTTGTTGTGCAAGATCTAGCAATTTAGTTATTTGGAACACTGTTGCAACATATCTAATTGAGGCTTAACATGCCAACTTGGGGTAGGGCTGAAGTAATAAGCCACAAAATAGCTGATAGAAATATGAAATTACTTTGTGGAAATTTGGTAAGAATTACATGCAGTAAACCCCTGATGACTTGTCGATTCTGGGGAAAAGATTCGGAGTGGCGAGTTAGGCATAGGTCTTCCTGAGTCACAAGGCGGCACTGTAACCGGTGTGGATGCTCGGTGAACTTTGGGGGTATATGCTCAAATGCACAGCAGAGGCCCTGGTCTGTTGGACGGCCATCCCGTGGACTCCCAGCCTATCCTGTCACAGGCAGGGATTGAGGCCACACCACTAGCCTCCAAAACACGAGAGGCCTCTGTGTTGCATCTGAGCATGTGCACCCAACCTCTGCTGAGGCACCCCCAGCAGTCACAGGATAGGGCACGTCAGCGAGATCTTATAGAATGAGTTATCTGATAAATTTGACATTATAAGTATTCACAAGAATTTGTAGAATATGACTAGTTATGTGTTAATGGAGTGTGAAATAAATGGCCTGGTAAGATATATTTATTAATACTTTGCGTGGGAATTGACTGGGATATTGACATTGTGGCGCCTTAATGATATTGACAAATTAATCCAGGATTGAGCTATCAAGAGTTTCCTGTATTTACATGAATTCAGTTTAGTAAGCTTTTTTGGGGGTCAACTGGGTTTCTGACAATCATAATAATTCTTGGATTTGATATACACCTTTTCATGTCTTTGGGACGTCTCAAAGTGCTTCAAAGAATATAGTGTAAAGTGAATTGACTGTTTTTTATGGGCGAAACACATCACAGCCAATTGCACACTGAGGTGTCCCACAAACACTTGTGGATTGAGTGAACACATTATTATTATTTTAAACAAAATTTGAAGGCATTATTACCCCAGAAAAGTGATCCGCTAACCACCTGGTTCCTACTTACTGCTAGGTAAACAGAAGCGCGTGGAGTAATGAAACTTGCCCAACGTTTCATCCTGCCTGCAAATCGAGTCCAGATCCTCTCGTTTGAGAGACGAGTGCTCTAACCACTAAGCTATAGGACTCCCTTCACAATGCTTAAGAGTATCCAAACCAAACTAAGAATTCCATGCATCCAACCTACATGTGGAAATTGCAGAGATAGATTGTTGGAATGGAATGCGCACTCTCTTCCTGGAGAGATGCATCCTGCTTACCTCATTCCAGAAAGTATTAAGCACAGGTTGGCAAGAGATTTTAAGCTCTGTATGTCTCTGTAATATATATAATCATAATCACAATGGGGAAGGTGATATTTCTTATGATATAGTCTGTAGGTTGAAAGTGAAGCAATTTTATTCCCAAATTATCCATTGTGAAATGATTAAAAAAATACTCTGGGCTAAATGTTTAAATGTACTTAAACAGGACTTATCTGGTAATAGTAACATCTATTTGCTTTAATTCTCATAGGTGTGGTTTCCTGTTTTCCACTGAAATAGCCTGGTAAGATATACCACATGTAAACTGTTTGCTTTATACAAAATAGCACACTGAAACCGGGCATGTCAGCTGATAATCAGGACACTGCAATTACTTTCTGTGCCTAAGACACTTAAGTGTCATCTAATGAATATTTTGATCATTACCTATCAGGAAATATGAAATTATTTATGAGGTTTAAAGGTAAGACTTGAGATTAAAAAAGCTATAAAAAGGCAAATGGCATCCAATGAAATTAAAGAATGGAAATCAGAGCCTTGGTTAAAAGGGTAAAGAAACACAAAAACAATTTATACTGGTATAGAATCTTTCATGTAGGAGAAGGTCTCAAAGGGCTTCACAAGTTCTGAATGGAAGCCCAAGATGGGAGGAAGGTAAATAATAATCCTTGCATTTGATATAGCCCCTTATCACGTCTTTGAGATGTCTCAAAACGCTTCATCGAATATACTATAAAGTGAATTGACTGTATATTTTGTGTGCAAAACGCAGCAGCCAAATGTGAACAGCAGTATCCCACAAACAGTCGTGGATTGAGTGATCAAATTTTTTTTATTTTGAAGGAATTATTACCCCTGGAAAAGCGATCCGCCAATCGACTAGCAAACGGGTTCCTACTTACTGCTAGGTAAACAGATTTGTGGAGTAAGGAAACTTGCTCAATGTTTCACCCTGCCGGGAAGGTGGCCAAGGGCACAGTTATGTTTTTAAGCAGGTTTTTGAAGACTGAGAGGGGACAAGGAACAATAGAGTTCCAGCAAGTGGGAGTAAGTGGCTGAAAGCTTGCCTTCCAGTGTGGGGTGGAATTGGCAAGGAGGAGGCCAAACTTGGTGGTGTGATGGGTGGGCAAGGAAGTAGGATTATAAGAGACTGAAGGGATAAGGTGGTCAAGCCATCTACATGTCCCCAAACATACAGGAAATTTCTGCCTGTATCCTAACTTATACATAACAATAATAATAATTATGATTGCGTTTGAAGATGACAATTTGAAGTAAATCCTGTGAAGTGCTTTGAAATGTCTTTCCGATGGAAAAAAGCATTATATCAAATTCTATTATTATTATTTATAAGGTGGGATACAGGGAGAAATTCCCTGTAATTTGGCGGATTGCGGGGCCATGTGAGGATGGGGATGATCGGCTTGTGGAGTTTGCTATGGCAAGTTGTGGAGTTCTGCTTTGTGGAGGGTGAAACAAATATACGGTCAATTCACTTTACAGCATATTCTGTGAAGCGCTTTGAGATGTCAAGAAGACGTGAAAAGCGCTATATCAAATGCAAGGATTATTATTATTATAACTCGATAAGCCGGTGAGCAGGACATTGGAAAAGTTGAGTCTAGAGGTGACAAAGTGTGGTTAAGGGTTTAGGCTGCAATGGAGGTAAGGTAGGAATGGAGTGGAAATTGGACAGTCAGAGCCAGGATGAAAGGTGTCCTCTGTAGAGCAGCCGGTTCCAATTCAAAATTCCCTCCCCAAAGCCCATTTTGGAGAGCATCTCAAACATCTAATCATGCGACACTCTGTCGAAGGTTTTCTCCTGATCAAGACTCATCAGGCAGACGTCCATCTCCCTTTCCTGCACGTAGGCGATGGTGTCTCTGAGTTGCGCAAGGCGATCAGAGTATCTTCAGCTTGGAACTGAACAGGTCTGGTCAGGGTGGATCACTCGCCTAAGTCTTGATCTGCTCAGAGATCACCTTGACCAGGATCTTATAATCTACAATGAGCAGCGTAACTGGGCGCCAGTTCTTAATCTCTTCCTTTTCCCCTTCTGCTTGTAGAGGAGAGTGACCATGCCTTTTCTCATGATGTCTGCCATGCTCCCTGTCAGTAGCATACTATCGTACCCTCCCAGCAGGTCTATCACGTCCCACAGGGCGGATTAGAACTCCACCGGGACACCATCACCCCCGAGGGTCTTACCTGGAGCGCTTTGACAGCCCTAGTCAGCTCATCCAGAGAGCATGGGTGTTCTAGGTGCTCTCGACTCCCCTCGTCCAGCACCTCAGTGCTGGACGACAGGAAGTCGCAGGGGGCCGTGCTCTCTGTGGGCTTCTCACTGCACTGCGTTGCATCCTTTGTATGTCTGCCTGCGCCATGTATACGAAACCTGTTTCATCCCTCTGCCCATTCATCACAGAGCTGCCTCTGTTCGCTTTCTGAAAGAAGCGCAAGCCGTCTCGTCCTTTTACACCCCACAGGTAGCAGGAACTGTTTCACTGTCTCAATTGGAAGGAATGTGAACTTGCTTGCACTGTTTCAGTTAAAGGATGTTGCCTTGGGATGTCTTCCCGACATAGAATGCGGTATACAAATGTAATTTTGTTGTTGTTCTTGTCTGAAGGGGCCTGATTTGTATGAAAAGTCATTCTCAGTAAGAATGTGTATTTTGTGAGAGGAAAGGGGATAAAACACGAGGTATTTGAGTAGGCAGGAGAGTTGCACCTCGGTGGGACTTGTAAGTGGGTCAGCTCGTTCCTCTCCTCAAACTGTAAGTTTTTTATGTATTACGACTTCTACTTAATTTAAGGCTTTGGGGTGTCATCAAAATATATGCTTGTGTCCATAACTATTTTACTTTTATTTTGAGACGTGCATATTTTAAATTTGTTAATATAAATGGGATATTAGTTTTGTCTTCCCGACTCGAGATGCCCTGACTCTAATCACTGAAGCATTGGGTATAAAATACCAAGCTCAGTGACACACTGATGGTCCAACCTTTTGGCTGCTGAGAGCCAGGGGCCAGGTTTAACAAGTGTCCGCGGGCCACAAAAGCAATATTTTGGGGTTTTGCTTCCAGAAGTATAACAAAACATTTACATAGTACCTTTCTAGCATCGAAAGGACATCTCAAAGCACTCGCCAATGCCGACTGGGCTCCCAAGTTACATAGATACATAGAAACAGGCATAGGCTATTCAGCCCCCCGAGCCTGTTCTACCATTTTACAACATCACGGCTGATCTTTACCTCAAGTTCAGCTACCCGCCCTTGCACCATATCCTTTAACACCCTGACGTAACAAATATTCATCGACCTCCATCTTTAAAATGTAAATGGATCCAGCATCCACAGCTTTCCCCATGACCTACACCAGCGGGCTGAACATGCTACGTTGACACCCCCCCCCCCCCACTTTGTCAGTTATTAGTCTTGGCGTGTGCATTTTGGTAGCCATCACCGACCCAAGCTGCTTCTCCTAAAAATGTCCCCATCCTCCACTACTCCCACTGAGCCCTTCTCTCTCACTGCTTTGTTAATATAAATGGGGTGTTGTATTATCGGAAGTGCTGTGCTTCGGATAAGACATTAAACCAAGGTCACATCTGCCTGTGTGGGTTGATGTAAAAGATTGGCATTATTTGAAAAGACAAGGGAGTTTCTCCCGGTGTTGTGGCCATTAATCCCCAAATAAAATTGGTCACTCACTTCATGGCTGTTTGTGGGACATTGCTGTGTGTAACTGGCTGCTGCATTTCACCCACAAAATATCAGTACAAAATTATAAAATGACATTTGTAAAGCGCCTTTCACATCAGCAGGACATCCCAACGTGCAAGAAAATATATAGTCGCTACACTTTACAGTAAATCTTGTGAAGCGCTTTGAGACATTTTAACGATGGGATAAGGCTCTATATCAAATACAAGGATTATTATTATTAAAGATCTTTCAGCATCTGATAACTACATAAATACATTTTACTCGCTATTAATGACATTGCTGCAATACGCACCATCCAGAATTCTTTAGTCTCTTTAGCTGTCAAATAACATTTGAACACCTTATTACTATGAAAATCACCTTACAGTACTTACTATCAAGTGTAGTGACTTGATAAATGTGGTCAAGTCTAGGTAAATGTGGCAGCCATTTTGCACAGCAAAGCCCTACAAACAACAAAAACTAGCATTTATATAGTGCACTTCAAGTAGGATAGCACCTCAGAGAACTGCACAGTGGCTATGTTTGACACTGAACAAGATGAAGGGAGAAACAGACAAGAGGTTGGTGACCAGGACTCCAGTAAAAACACTTCTCTTTTTAAACAGTATTAAGGAATCTCTACATCCACCTAAAGAATATGCAGAAGGGAACTCAGTTTAATGTCTCATCCAGAGAATTGTATCTCCAACAATGTATTATTCCACCAGACTGTGCTGGAATGTCCGTGTAGACCAGGGTGGTCCAACTGGTGACTCATGGGCTCTATCTGGCCCTTTCATCGTGCACAAAACATCCTCTCATGGCAGTGGCAGGAGCCAGTGGTTGGGAGGATGTGGTTGATAAGGAAACCAGCTTACCTTCCCCTTAGGTCCAGAGGGATTTCCTGACATGTCTGGACCTCCATCACTGGAGTCCCCCTGACTCGCTCCCTCCCTCTCCTATTCAAGGCAAATCAAGACCTGACTCTTTTTCCAAGCTTTTAATCATCTTTTCCCCTCCCCATCTCAACTTATTTTTTTGAAATAATGAAGGAATTTGATAGGGTAGATACAGTAAATTTCAAACATTAAACCAAGGTCCCATCTGCCTATGTGGGTAGATTTGCACTATTCGAAAACAGAAGAGAGTTTCTCCTGGTGTTCTGGTCAATAATTGCCAAATAAAATCGGTCACTCACTCCATGACTATTTCTTCTGGCAGGGGAATTCAGAACAAGGGGGCATAAACTTAAAATTAAAGCAGTTTGGAGGGAAATTAGGAGGCAGTTTTTCATCCAAAGGGTGGTGGAAATCTGGAACTCTCCCCCAAACAACAACGACAAAATTACATTTGTATAGCACCTTTCATGTCAGGAGGATGTCCAAAGGCGCTGAACAATCAGTGTTTCGGACCCAAGCTTGGGGCGGGGGGGTGGGGGGGAAGGAGGGTTACCGAACATACGATCGAATGTGCCCAAAAGGGTCTTGAGAGGCAGAAGGACTGAGGGATGTAGTTCCGGGGGTGGGGACAGAATTGCAGAAGGCCCGCCCAACAATTGTGGGGCAGGTGAAGTGGGGGACGTCTCACCTGCCCCAGCAAGCAGGCCAGGTTGGTAGGGGGTTAGGAGGTCATAGAAGTAGGGGGAAGCAAGGCCATGGAGGGCTTTGAAGGTGAGGACCAGGATCTTGATGGGAAGTCAGTGGAGTTGGGCGAAGATGGGGGTGATGGGGGTCACAGAGCCTGGTGCAGCAGAGGACACCGGCTGCAGAGTTCTGGATGATCTGCAGCCTACGGAGGGAGGAGTTAGGGAGGCCGACAAACAGAGCCTGGATCTTACGAATGTGTGTATGAGGGTCTCGGCGGCCTTCAGTGTGAGACAGTGGCTGAACCGGGCAATAAAATGTCGTTTGTCACTTTGACCAAAACTGTTTCTGTGTTGTGGGCGGCACGAAAACCCGATTGGAGGGGTTCATGAAGGGAATGATGGGAGAAGAAGGAGCAAAGCTAGGAAGCAACAGGACCTTGGAAAGGAAAGGGAGGTTGGAGATGGAGCAGTAGTTTGAGAGCAGTGATGGGTCCAGGGAGGGTTTTTTAAGGCTAGGGGTGATAGTGGACAGTGAGAGGTTTATGGTGTCTGTGAGTAGGGGGGCAAGGAGGTGGTGCTAAGGGATAAGGAGACGGATAGGGATGGGGTCAAGGGAGCAGGTGGTCGGTTTCATGCGGCTTATGGTGGTGATGAAGGAGGCGGGGGAGACAGATTCAAAGGTGTGGCGGGAGGGATGGGTATGGGCTGGGGTGTGGCTGGTGTACCAGGGTTCCTTGAGTAGGAGACTGTTCGGGAAGTGAGGGAAACAAGGGCATTGAAAGTGGTCCAGAGGGAGTTGTGGAAGAGAGTGACCGAGGAGGATTGCCATTGCTAGAGGAAGCCCAGAGGGTGAGGAGTTCAGATGACTCCAACAACAACAACAACAACAAGATTACATTTGTATTGCGCCTTTCACGTTGGGAGGACGTCCCAAGGCGCTGGACAGTGTAAAGCATTTCAGACCCGAGCTGGGGTCGGGGGAACAAGGGAAGGGAGGGGAGGGGAAGGGGGGTGACCAATGGCATGGTCAAAGAGGAGGGTTTTGAGTCGGGACTTGAAGGAGGCTAAGGAGGGGGCGAGGCGGAGTGATTGGGGGATGGAGGTCCAGAGGTTGGGGGCAGAGTGGCTGAAGGCTCTCCCACCAATGATGGGTGGGTGGTTCGGGGGACGTGGAGCAGGCCGGAGCCGGCTGAGCGGAGGGAGTGGATGGGTTGGTAGGGGGAGAGGAGGTCACAGAGATAGGGTGGGGCAAGACCATTGAGGGCTTTGTAGGTGGGGAGCAGGATTTTGAACTGGATCCTCTGAAGGATAGGGAGCCAATGGAGTTGGGCGAGAATGGGGGAGATGGGGGTCAACAACAACAACTTGGATTTATATAGCTCACTCCATGCCGGGCGGCGTCTCGAAGAGCTTCACAGTAATGGATCCCGAGGCCGAGCCAGGGGGAGGGGGAGGAAGGTGACCAAAGGTGCAGTCGAAAAGAAAGGTCTTCAGCTGAGACCTGAAAATAGGAAGAGAGGGGGCAAGGGGAAGGGAGTGAGGAAGGGAGTTCCAGAGCCTCAGGATGTAGTGGCTGAAGGCACGGCCGCCGAGGGTGGAGCAGAGGACTCGGGGGACAAGGAGGTCAGAGAGGTAGGGGGGTGCAGAGGAGTGCAGGGATTTGAAGACAAGAGTAAGAATCTTGAAGTCGATCCTCTCTGGGACAGGCAGCCAGTGCAGTCTGGCAAGGAGCAGAGCGGGGAGCAGAGTTTGGTGCGGGTGAGAATGCGGGCGGCAGAGTTTTGTATAATCTGGATTTTATGGATGGTAGTGGAGGGGAGGCGGGCGAGGAGGGCGTTTGAATAGTCCAGGCGAGAGGTGACAAAGGCATGGACCAGGGTTTCAGCAGCATTCGGAGAGAGGTATTGGAGGAGACGGACGATGCGTCGGAGGTGGAAGAAAGTGGTGCTGGTGAGGGACCGGATGTGGGGAAGGAAGGATAATTGGGGTGCAAACCTGACGCCTAGGTTGCATACGGGTTCGGAGAGTTTTAGGGTGAGGATGAGTAGATGGAGGAGGTGAGAGCCGTGAGATTTTAGACATTGACAAGTGCCAAAGAGTATGGAGGAGAAGTCGTTTGCGCAGATGTACTGCTGACGGTTTGTGAGGTAGGACTCGAACCAGGCGGGTGCTGTCCCACTGAGGTGGATGACGGAAGAAAGGCGGTGGAGGAGGATGACGTGATCGACTGTGTCGAACGCCGCAGAGAGGTCCAGGAGGACAAGGAGGCAGAGGGAGCCCTGGTCACAGATAGAGAGGATGTTGTTTGTGACTTTCACAAGCGCAGTCTCTGTGCTGTGGGCAGAGCAGAAACCGGACTGGAGGGGTTCAAAGAGGGAGTGGGAGGAGAGGTGTGCGCGAAGTTGATTGGCAACAATGCGTTCTAGGACTTTTGCGAGGAACGGCAGGTTAGAAATAGGGCAGTAGTGGCGGGGGTTTGAGGAATCTAGGGAAGGTTTTTTGAGGAGGGGGGTGATGCAGCAGTTTTGAGGGGGGCAGGGACTGATCCGGAGGAGAGGGACTGGTTGATGATGTCAGCCAGTAGTGGGCAGAGGAGGGGGAGCTGGATGATCAGCAAGTTGGTGGGGAGGGGGTTGAGGCAGCAGGTGGTGGGTTTCATTGAGGTGATGGTGGGTGAGAGGGAGAGATGGGGAGGAATGAATGTAGGATGGGGGTCATGGTAGGAGCTGATGATGGGGAAGGTGAGGGGGACAGAGAAGGCATGGTGGTGGGTGACAAGGGGGAGGTGAATGAGGCTGCCTGGCGGATGTTGAGTATTTTAGATGAAAAGAAGTCCATGACCTCCTCGCACTTGGCATTGGATATGAAGATTGAGGAGGCCTGAGGGGGGGCACGGACGAGGTAGTGGGTGGTAGAAAAAAGGATTTTAGGGTTGTGTTTAGCCTCCAAGATGATGTTGGAGTAGAAGGCCGTTTTTGCACGTGTCAAAAGAACAGCAGTAGCTGTGGAAATGCTCGAGCCACAGTTGGCGGTGAATTGTCAGGGCAGTTTTCCGCCATCTGCACTCGAGCAGCCGGGTTTGGGTTTTTAGGCAGCAGAGATGGTTGTTCTACCAGGGGGATCGGGTGGGTTTGGAGATGGTCTTGGATTTCAGGGGTTCGAGGGAGTTGAAGGTGGAAGAGAGGCAATCATGGAGCAGCTGGATGGCTGCTTCAGGATCTCCGCAGGTGGAAGGCCAGAGGGATAGGATATTTGATGATATGAGGGCCTTTGTGAGGGTCTCAGGGGGTAGCCTTTTCCAAGGGCGGTAGAGAATGGTTGAGGGCTTGGTGAAAGAGAGAGGGATGTGAGAGGAGAAGGAGATGAGGAAGTGGTCCGAGATGGCCTTGTCCAATATGCTAAGGTCGGAAATGTCAAGGCCGTGAGTGATAACGAGGTCGAGGGCATGGTCACAGTTGTGGGTGGGTGAATTTATGTGAAGAGTAAGGTTTAGGGAGGAGAGGAGGGCAGTGAAGTCGGCAGAAGTGGTGCAAGGGGGGTTTAAGTGGAGGTTGAAATCGCCCATTATGAGCAGGCGTTCGGAGCAGAGGGACAGGGAAGAGGGGAGAGTAGAGATGTCTGTGTGGAAGGAGCCGGGGGGCTTAGGAGGGAGATAGACCAGGAGGATTTTCAGTGGGAAAGAGGGATGGAAGAGGGTGAGGTGCTCGAAGGAGGGGAAGCAGCCAGAGGAGTAGGGGGTAAAACCAAGGGAGGGCACCACAGAGTTTGGTGCAGGAGAGGACACGGGCTGCAGAGTTCTGGATTATCTGCAGCCTGTGGAGGGAAGAGTTGGGAAGGCCAACAAACGGGATTTGCACAGTCGAGCCTGGTGATGAAGGCATGAACAAGAGTTTCAGAGGCCTGAGGGGTGAGGTAGTGGCGGAATCGGATGATGTTACGGAGGTGAGGGAAGGCAGAGCAGGTCATGGCTTGGATGTGGGGAAGAAAAGACAGTTGAAGCTTGAACAAGACACCGAGGTTCCTGACTGGTTTGGTGAGTTGTAGTGTGCAACCATGGAGGTTGATGCTGCCAGAGCCTGAGGTGCTGAGGCGCTGGTGGGAGCCAATCAGGAGCGCCTCAGTCTTGTTCACATTCAACTGTAGGAAGTTTGCCCTCATCCAGGACTTGATGTCCGACAGACAGTCTGTCAGGACAGCAGTGGTCCTGGAGTTGAGGGTGGAGGCAGAAAGATAAGAGTTGGATGTCATCCACATACATGTGGAAGTTGACCCCATGTCTGCGGATGAGGTCACCAAGGGGGAGCATGTAGATATTAAAGAGGAGAGGGCCAAGGACAGAGCCCTGGGGGACACCAGAGGTGACAGTGCGGGGGCTGGAGGAGAAACCGTTAGAGGCAACAAAGTGGAGACGGTGAGAGAGATTGGAATCGAATCAGACAAGGGCAGGTCTGTGAAGATTAAGTAAGGAGGAGAGGCGGTGTATGAGGATGGAGTGGTCAACAGTGTCGAAGGCGGCAGAGAGATCGAGGAGGACAGGGAGGCAGAGGGAGCCCTGATCACAGATGTTCAGAATGTCTTCAGTGGCTTTGACCAGAGCGACGACTCATTCCAGGACCTTGGAGAGGAATGGGAGGTTAGAGATGGGGCGTTAGCTGGAGAGTAGGGATGGTTCCAGGGAAGGNTTTTTCAAGATGGGGGTGATGACGGCTGTTTTTAGGGAAGACAGCAGCAGCGTGGGGAGATGAAGGTGGGTTGGGTGGCGGTGGGGAGAGGGATTGAGCTGTTAAGGGAGATGAAGTAATGGTCCGAGATGGCTTTGTCGGTGATGGTGATGTCCAAGATGCTGAGGCCTCGGATAATCATCTGGTCAACCAGGTGGCCATAATAATAATAATCCTTGCACTTGATATAGCGCTTTTCATGTCTTCTCGACGTCTCAAAGCATTTTACAGAATAGACTGTAAAGTGAATTGACTGTATATTTATGGGTAAAATGCGGCAGCCAATTGCGCACAGTAGTGTCTCACAAACAGTCGTGGATTCAAGTGACTAATTTTTTTTGGAGGGATTATTATCAGGCGTGTGTAGTAAGGAAACTTGCCCAAGGTTTCACCCTGCCGGGAATCAAACCCAGGTCTCTCGCTTGCAAAGCAAGTGCTCTAACCACTGAGCTACAGGACTCCGAACGTGGGATTCCGCCATGGACGTGGGTGGCGGAGTGACGTGGAGGGAGAGGTTGTGGGAGGAGAGGAGAGAGAAGTCAGTGGAGATAGAGCAGGATGGGCTGAAGTGCAGGTTGAAGTAGCCTAGGATGAGGAGACATTTGGAGCAGAGGGAGAGGGAAGATAGGAGGATGGAGGTGTCGGGGAGGAAGGTGGGGGAGCTTTTGCGGGGACGATAGATAAGGAGGATTTTGAGGGAAAGGTTGAAGGGATGATAGAGGATAAGGTGCTCAAAGGAGGGGAAGGTTCCAGAGGTGTAAGGGGATAGTGGGGACCAGGAGTTGAGAGCCACACCGCCACTGCGGCGGATAGGGTCATGGGGTATGATGGAAGGTGTAGCCGGGTGGTGTGGTCTCGCTCAGGGGAAAGGTGTCACCTGGGGTGATCCAGGTTTCGGTGAGGATGTCGATGTTTTCATCAACAATGAGGTCTTGGATGGTGAGCGTTTTGGTGTAGAGGGAGCGGAGATTTTGTAGGCTGATACGGAGAGGACAGCTGATGGTGGAGAAATGGGCGAGATGAGTGGGGAAGGGGATGGTGGAGGAGAGGTTGGCCCCCTGGGGTTAGGGACCAATGGGCTTTGTGCTGGAGATGGGGGATGCGGCAGTCAGAGTGGCTGCTGTTGAACAGCCAGCGGTATCTGCCATGATGGGCATGACAGAGGTTGGAGCAGAGGGAGGGTGAAGGCAAGTCAAGCAGGGATAGGAGGTGGGAAATGTGTGTCTGTGATGTACATATGAGGGTAGACATCCTTGAGATCTATAGGTCCCATTTCAAGAATTGAATCAGGTTTCCTGGATCTCGTTAGGTTTAGATTGCTCTTGCCTAAGTAACAAAGTAACTGCAAAGTAACGGGAATACATCTGATTCTTTTATAGTCAAGGAATCTAATAAGACGAATGGCCACCTCATTCAACAAGAGAGGGGGGGAAAGGAAACCCCATAGGTTGTTGTTGGGTCAACTTTTCTTTTAAATGTGATAATCTTTGAAATGTAATATGGAAATGGTTTCTTTAACACCAAAATCTTTTAGTTATCACATGCCACAGACATATTAGTCACTCCACTGGTGTTCCTACTTATGTGCCAGAGATCTAGCCCTTCATGTGGTCTCCTAAACTTTACTGAGCGGTTGACGCCAAATGGCTGGTGTCTAGGTTTAGACAGAATTGCGGCTTCCAGAAGCTTGACTTTGTGCTCTGACTAAGGATTGCTCATTGTTCTTAGTTCATGCCTGCTGCTGGAATTTGTAGAATATTTTCTGTGTCTTCCTCCAACCCTCCATCAAGAATTTTTGACAAGTTTTAAATGTTAAACAATGTAAACTTAACAACCGCAGATGAGACAGATATACAGTACAGTACTCTGTAATAGGCATTGCAGGCATGTTGTCAATAGAGGGCAGACCAGGCACTTGCTTGCTGGAACAACTACAGTACAGTATTGTATTCTCCAGTCTGCCTATTGGTGGATAAAAACTTGCCCAGGAAGTTCTGCTTGATTATGATCCTCGGCTTCCTTTTTTTCTGGGAACATTGTTCTACATATGTAGATTGCTTTCAGTTTATTAATTCATGGATTCAGCGGAAAACCAGGGTGGAATGATACTAAGGATCGATAATGGATTACCTGTTCTGGGAAGGTTGGGGTCTACTTAATGTTTCTCCTCCCCACCCCATCCTGTGAGGTTTGTAGAGTAACCTTGTTGTGGCAATCAATCTTCAATTAATTCAAAGATGAGTTACTTTTTTTTAAAAAAATACTTTATTAGGTTGCCATTGCCAGCAATTAACAAAAAATAATCCTTGCATTTCATATAGTGCCTTTTCATATTGTTTAAATTCCTCAAAGCCCTTCACAGTATTTACTGTAAATAGACTATATTCATAAGAAAATATTGCAGACAATTTTGCATGCAGCATTGTCCCACAAACAACGATGTAATGAATGATCAATTTGATTTGGAGTTTTTGGCCAAGAGACCAAGAGAAACTCCCTTCTCTTTTAGAATGGTGCCATGGGATCTTTAACATCCATTTGAACAGGCAAATGGGACCTCGGTTTTAGCGTCTCACAAAGAACTGCATATCTTTTGATGTAAAGCTCCCCAGCACTGTATGGTGTGTCACCCTAGATCAGCGAAGAAACTTCAATACAGTATATGCAATTACAATGAGACTCTGTGTGCTTTCCTCAGACTGATGGACTTTAGGAGCACTTTTTCAATCTAATACCTTTCTTTCAGTATCTAGGACTCTGAAATGTTTTATGGAGATGTACATTTATTGTTGCTGATGAATCATCAGCCCAAAACCTGATTGAATTTCATGGTCAGAAATCATATGCTCATGGATGCAATGACCATAGCAATGACCATAAGCTAGAGCTGCTGTTAAGGTGAGTAGGGGACTTAGATTCACATAAAGCTCATACAGCAGTGGCAAAACCAAGGTTACCCTGTACTTGTTCCTATAGCATTTTCTAAGTAACTGCAGTAACATCAAAGTGTACTGAACGATAACTGTATCAAAGTAAATCCACCTGTATCCCACCACATGAAGAATGGTGTAAATTTAAATTATATGAATACTGTCATATAAATATAATGACCACAGTAATGAATATAACAAAAGGACATGAATGTATCTGTTTGCATAAGCTGGCACAACTTTTACCCGCGTGTATATAAAAGTTTCAACATTTTGAATAATAAAGTTTATTTTTGGAAAAAAGCATTTTTATTGCATCTTATTAATCCTTGCATTTTACATTTGATATAGCACCTTATCAAGTTGTTGAGACGTTGTGGATTGATTGACAAAATGTTTTTTTTAAAAAAAGGATTACCCCTGGAAAGCAATCCACCAATCTACTAACAACCAGGTTCCTACTTATTGCTGAATAACAGAGGCATGTGGAGCAAGTAAACTTGCCTAAGATTTCACCTTGCCCAGGAATTGAACACAGGTTCTATTGCTTGCGAGGCAAGTGCTCTAACCACTACTCTACAGGACTCCACATTGTGTTATTGTGTTGAAATGTTGAACCAGTTCACACATAATTACTGACAGGTGAGGCTGTGATGGAAAAGATGACATTTACATAGAAACAGGAGAAGGCCATTTGGCCCCCCGAGCTTGTTTCACCATTTTATAAAATCATGGGTAATCTGAATCTCAAGTCAAATTACACACCTTTGCCCTGTATCCCTTAATACCCTGACCTAACCTTTTATGCCAACCAGCCAAATATCTTCCATGAGCTGATTAAACAATGTATCTGAAGGATAGTTGGGTGGATATGGGAAGAAAGTCACTCTCTTTTCAAATAATGTCATGGGGTCTATGATGTTCACTTGAAGAATGACAGACAGGACCTTGGTTTAGCTTTTCATCTGAAAAGCAGCATTCCTCATTCCCCTCCTCTTTGTGACCTAGAGGGAAGAATCTGACTTATTAGCAGAAGGGCAGACCAGTCACAGGGATTCTTCTCACTCAGCTGCTGTTAGCCCTGCAAGCAAAAACAAGTAGGATGATCCTTGCTGGACAAATAGCAAGAAGCTTGCCAGATAATGCTCTCAATGGCAAATAGTTGTATCTGGTTAAACTCCAGCAGTAATTTAACTCTGAGGTCCCCAAGCCTTAGCTCTTGCCAAGCCACACCTAATATTCTCTAGAATTAGGTAAGCAGAATTCATTCCTCCAGGGAGAGTGTGTTAATTCCAGATGCACAGAAATGTCCACATGTAGGTGGCATCCATATGTGGAATTCTCAGTCTGATTTAGATACTCTTTAGCATGGTGTTGGGTTTTTACATGTGGCAGACACCCAGCTGACCAAAAAGAATTCTTGAAAATAACTGGCTTTGTCTTGAGGGACTTGTGGCAATCAGAGATTAGTGGTCTCCAGCAAGGGAATTTTTACAGGATGTGTTAATCAAGACATTATCCCCTTCAGGCATGGCAGTAACTTTAGAATTAAATTGACCACAGATTTGAGGAACATTAAGACAGACTTTGAGATTATTTCACAAAATTCTGCACAAAGTTAAAATTTTAAGACAATGGTCTTTAGGCTAAGAACATGAGAATTTCAAACCTTTGAGATCTTCTCCTCTCGGTTTGGTGCAGTAAACAGAGAGAATATCCCTGGGATTTCTGCAGTGGAAATTAGTCATGCATTATGAGAGCTAAGAGGCCATACTTACTTACTTACTTCCCTATGGATGGCTATAGATACTGCTATCTTGACATCAGTTCATATTTAACAACACAAAAAAAAGTTTGCACAGCTGTTTGAAGTGGAGCGTTGTAATGTTGAGGCTTAATGATAGGTGTTGAACTGAAATACATTCATTTTGGTGGATTTACATCCAGTATATTATATATTGGATTGATCACAGCAATTGTGATTCCATATGTGTTGTGTAAGAGCATTATTCACTGTTACTGTGATCATTAAAATACGAGTGCCTTAAATTGGAACTGAAGCATTTCTTGATTCACAAAGGTCCAAAGCACTATTGAATAATACCAATATGGAATGGAAATAAGTAAGTATTCAGTAAAGGAAAACTGAGGAAGAATTGAATTGACTAGATGTGAAAGCTTGCTTAAAAGCATTCCAAATGCTAGTGATAGATTTTGTAATATTTGTTCATACCCCATGAACATGACCATGTCATAGAAACATAGGAATAGGACAAGAGCTTGTTCTACCAGTTCATTAGATCATTGGCAGATCTGGCGATCCTATTTTAGTCTTTTTTCCCTACTCCTTAATACAGGAACAATATTTGATATTAATATAGGGAAAACCTAGCAGTAAGTAGGAACCTGGTTGTTAGTCGATTGCTAGAGCGCATTCTGGGGGCTAATAATCTCTCCCCCACCCCAAAAAAAATACAGTCACTCAATCCACGGCTGTTCGTGGAACACTGCTGTGCACAATTGATTGCTGTGTTTCACCCACAAAATATGCAGTCAATTCACATTACAGTATATTACATTATGTGAAGCGCTTTGAGGCGTCCCACTGTTGTTCACAATATACATTAATGATTTGGACTCGGGAATCAGCAGTACAAATTCAAAATTTGCGGACGACACCAAATTGGGGGGGAGTAGTTAATACAGAAGAGGACTGCAACAAATTACAGCAAGACATTAATAAACTTGCTGAATGGGCATTTAAATGGCAAATGCATTTCAATGTAGAAAAGTGTGAGGTGGTACATTTTGGTAGAAGGAATAAGGAAGTCACATACATCCTGGAAAATAAAAACCTAAATGGGGTAGGGGGGCCTAGGGGTACACATATACAATTCACTAAAAGTAGCAACGCAGGTTAATAAGGCCATTAAATAAAGCAAACCAGGCATTGGGGTTCATTTCTAGAGAGATAGAAATGAATAGCAGGGAAGTTATGGTAAACTTCTACAGAACCTCGGTTAGACCTCACTAGAATACTGTGTGCAGTTCCTGTCCCGACATTATAGAAGGGATGTGGAGCACTGGAGATTGTGCAAAGGAGATTCACAAGGATGACCCCAGAACCGAGAGTTTATACTTATCAGGAAAGGCTGAACATACTTGGACTCTTCTCTTGAAAAGAGGAGGGTAAGGGATGACCTGATAGAGGTCTTTAAAATGATGAAAGATTTTGATAGGGTAGACATAGGGAAGATGTTTCCACTTGTGGGGGAGACCAAAACTAAGGACCATCAATACAAAATAGTCACAAATAGGTCAAATAGGGAAGATAGAAGAAATTTCTTCACACAGAGAGTAGCGGGAATGTGGAACATGCTACCACTGGGAGTTGCTGAGACAAATAGCATAGATGTATTTAAGGGGAAGCTTGATAGGGACATGAGGGCAAAAGGAATAGAAGGTTATGCCTGAAGGCTTAGTTGAGGAAGGGCACGAGGAGGCACATGTGGAGCATAAACACCGACATAGACCAGTTGAGCCGAATGGCCTGTTTCTGTGCTGTATATTCTAATGTATCTCCTTTTTACGTATTCTAATTGATTTTTACATCCAACAGCTTCTGGGGCAGTGCATTCCGCATCTTCACAACCAGACTTGTTTTCTGGCCATGCTCCTAACCATCCTAGTTCTAATTTTTGAGATGATATACCCTTGTTTTGGATTCCTCATGCAGAGGGAAGAGTCATATATCTATTCCCATTCCCTTAAAAACTGCCACCATCACTCCCACCTTGAAAAAACCCTCCCTTGATGCGTCGCAGCTATCAAGCTACCGGCCCATCTCCAACCTCCCCTTCCTGTCCAAGGTCCTGGAACGAGTTGTCGCCTCCCAGCTGCGCTCTTTCCTCTCCAACCATTCATTATTCGAACCCCTTCAGTCGGGTTTCCGTGCTGCCCATAGCACAGAAACTGCCCTGGTCAAGGTCACCAATGATATCCTGACCATCTGTGACCAGGGCTCCCTCTGCCTCCTCGACCTATCGGCAGCATTCGAAACGGTCGACCACACTATCCTCCTCCACCGCTTGTCCTCCCACCTAAACCTTCAAGGCCCTGTCCTTGAGTGGTTTAGGTCGTACCTCTCCCACCGTCTTCACTTTGTCTCCACGAATGGTTTTTCCTCCACCCCCCGCAGTGTCTCGTGCGGTTTCCCTCAAGGTTCTGTCCTCGGTCCCCTCCTCTTCACCCTCTATATGCTTCCCCTGGTGACATCATCCGCAGACATGGGGTTAACTTCCACATGTATGCGGATGACACCCAACTCTACCTTTCCTCCTCTACCCTCAACTCCACGACCACCGATGTCCTGACAGCTGCCTGTCCGACATCGAGTCCTGGACGAGAGATAACTTTCTTCAGCTCAACGTGCGCAAAACTGAGGCCCTCCTGATTGGCTCACGTCAGCGCCTCCGCACCTCAGGCGCTGACAGCATCAGCATCCAAGGCTGCACTCTCCACCTCTCAAAGCCAGTCAGGAACCTCGGGGTTCTGTTCGACCCTGAGCTGTCCTTTCTCCCTCATATCTGCGCCACAACTGGCACCGCCTTCCATCACCTCCGGAACATCGCCAGACTACGGCACTACCTCACCCCTCACGCTGCTGAAACTCTGGTCCACGCCTTTATCACCTCAAGTATGGACTATGGGAACTCTCTCCTCGCCGGCCTTCCCGGCACCTCCCTCCACAAGCTGCAGGTCATTCAGAACTCTGCAGCTCGTGTACTGTCCCGCACCAGGCTTCGGACCACATCACTCCCACCCTCGCTCGCCTCCACTGGCTCCCCATCCCCCAGAGGATTGAATTCAAGATCCTCATCCTCACCTACAAGGCCATTCACGGCCTTGCTCCCTCCTACCTCTCCGACCTACTATCCCCCTACCTACCTGCCCGTACCCTCCGTTCCTCTGGCTCCGGTCTGCTCCACATCCCCCGCCCCAACCGCCCTACCATCGGTGGCCGGGCCTTCAGCCTCTCAGCCCCGAGGCTCTGGAACTCTATCCCCAGTGCCTTCGCCGCCTCCTCCCTTTTCTCCTTCAAGGCCGGTTTCAAGACCTTTCTCTTTGACCGTGCCTTCAGCTCCCCTCTCGATTCTCTACCCCCTCCTCGCTCCCTCCCTTCCCTCCCCCTAACCATTTCCCCCCTGCTCGGGTCCTGACCCAACTGTACAGCGCCTTCGGACATCCTCCCGACGTGAAAGGCGCTCAATAAATGGAATCTTGTTGTTATTGTTGTATTCCTTGTTGACAGCTTAATCAGATCACTTCTTAAAGTACACATGGGAAATGTTACAGGGACATCAGGAGAGATGGATACCACCTTTTTTTTTAATAAGATGTTAAGAAGTTGAGTTTGTAGAACTCAGGAAAAATCAGGATGGTTATCATTTTAAGTTTGGCTGTTTCTTAGGATTTTTTAAAATTTTTGAATTTTTTTTAAAAGAAAAAGTCCAAGTCAATTAATATTTGATAATTTCTTTATCTGACAGAAATGTCCACTAATAGCCATGAAGAGAATTATTCTGTGTGCAAATTGGTTGCCGTATTCCCCAGTAAAATAGTCACTACACTTTACAGTAAATCCTTTGAGATGTGCTCTTGACATGAAATGCGCTGTATCAAATGCAAGCATTATTTATTAGAACGCTCGTTCCATAAACAAAAAAGGTTAATTTTGTTAGGGCACATTAACATTTTTCATTGTCTTCTGATGAAAAGGTTGGTTGCCTTAATTTTGTTTTGTGGTCTTACTCAGTTGTTTTGTTTGTAGATGTTTATATCAAATGTTCCATCAGTAATATGAAATACAGTAATTGCATTTCCACAAGGGTTGTTCTTTCCTTTTATGTTTGACATATTTTACATTATGGTATTTTATGCTTGTGAAATAGTCCAGAAAGTATGCCTGAGGTTTTCATTGCTGAGCACCATTTAGTTTGCACTTTGAATTTATGCTTTGGAAGTCTTTGTTCACAGTAATGTGTTTAATTTGGTTTGGAGGAGGATCACAAAGATTTACAAAGAATGTATAGCCAGAAACAGGCCACTTACCCCAACCAGTCGGTGCCAGTGTTTACTCTCCACACGAGTCTCAACCCACTTCTTACTTCCTCCCATACCTTTTCGTTTCCCTTTTCTTCATGTGAAGGTCTAGCTTCTTCTTGAATACATCTATTTGATTCAACCACCACTTCAAGCAGCGAGTTCCACAATCTCAGTGTCCTCTGTGTGAAGTAGTTCCTCCTGAATTTTCTTAGATCCTCCAGTCACTATCTTATACTTGTGTCTCTTGGTTATGATCTACCCAATCAGTGTAAAATAGCTTATCAACCTTATCAAACTCTTCCTCCCCCCCAGCCTCCACCCACCCCTCATTCCACACTTTCAACCTGGTCTTTCCTGCATCTCTCTCCTCCCTCATCTCCCACATGAAACTCATTTGCTTCCTTGACCCTATCCCTGCACCACTCCTGACCAGCCAACTTCCCCTTGTGCTGCTATTACCACAATTTGCATTTATATTATACCTTTCACACAGGACAGCGTCTTGGAGACATTAAACTACCTAATGTTAGCTAAATAATAATAATCATCCACTTCCTTCCCCGATAGTTCCAGGCTTCCAATAATGCTCTAACTTGCCCTTCCTCTTCTCAGTACTGGAAAGTCATTGCCTCGCAGCTTTTCTCTTCCATCTCTTCAATCCAGTTTCCACTCCTCGTTTTACCTTTAAAATCCGTCCCAACTTTGCCTCACCCTACCTCTGCACCCTCCTACAATTCAACCGACCCTGCCACTCTCTTGGCTCAGCAAACCTGGCTGCTTCTTGTCCTTCACCATATCCATCCTATTTATGGGCAAACTTTTAGGCACGGTCTTTAACTCCGACTAAATCCTTCCCTCACCATTCAAATGCTGCCTCAAGACTTACCTTCTGATTATACTTTCGGTCATCTTTACCCTCCCCACACTCTTTGGCTCCCACCACCATTTCCAGTGCTTGGTTCAAATGGAACACAGCGGATGCTTACTTCAGTGCAGCCGGTAAGTGCGGTTATGGCAATACGAGTTGGGAGATGATTTATATTAGGATTCAGGATTATTTGGGACCAAGAAAGTTACAATTTAGCCTCTCTGGCCTCCTTGAAGTCCGGTCCAGACCTTCTTCTTCAACTGTGCCTTCGGCCAAGCCTCCCACCCCTACTTGGGTCCAAACCCTGATTACCCAGCGCCCTGGGACGTTTTTCCAATATGAAGGGCGCTATACAAGTGTAATTTGTTGTTGTTTATCCAATTTATAAAATACGACCAGTGCAAAGAAATCTATGTGGTTTTTGGTAGACTGAATGGGACTTGGGTTCATGTACGACTTAGATGATTGTATAATTTATGAAGAGGCAACTTGTACGAGTTCTACTGTACTGCACCAGAATCCAAATCTTCTATACAAATGGGAGAAAAGCAGTGGTCTGGACACTGACCCCTGGTGGACACCACTAATTACATCCTATCTACTCCCACCGTTTCCTATCTTTTACCCAACTTACTGCCTATGCTCTAGGTTTCCATTAATACCATGCACCCTAATTTTTTTTAATTGCCCAATGTGGATGTTAATCTGACTGGTTCATAATTACAGTTGCGTAGTTGGTCCCTTTCTTCACCCCCACTCTTCGGATAAGATGTTAAACCAAGCTCCGATCAGCCTGTTCAGGTGGATGTTAAACATCCTTGGCACAATTCAGAGAAGTTTCTCCCGGTGTCCTGACCGACAATTCCCAAAGTTGTCATTCATTTCAGGACTGTCTGTGGGACGTTGCTGTCTGCAAAACTGGCTGCCACATTTGCCTTGTCACTCCATTTCACTAAATCCTGTGACGCATTTTGAGGTGTCCTTCTGCCAGAATAAGGCACTGAATGCTAAGACTTTTAAACTGAGGCATTACATTAGCTCCAGTCTTATGCACAATTTTGAATCCATGTTCAAAAAATGTTGTCATTTTTAATCACCTTATTGCAAGGGGAAGCTGAACTAGAGTGCATTATATCCAGTTGTTCAATTCATTATTAATCGTTTATCAATGTCTAAGCATACTTATATGCCTCAAAACCAGATGGAGTCATTAAGCCTCTTTAGGGTGTTTATCCTGATTACATGCATTAATTAGCCTGGTTCAGCTGGTATCTCTTACCTCCAAATCAGAAAGTTGGTTGA
Organism: Callorhinchus milii; assembly: GCF_018977255.1. NCBI lineage: Eukaryota > Metazoa > Chordata > Chondrichthyes > Chimaeriformes > Callorhinchidae > Callorhinchus > Callorhinchus milii. The sequence goes on along the minus strand of NW_024704743.1, from coordinate 53,311,492 downwards.
GGGTTCAGCCCACCCCAATAAGGCTTGGAACCCATAGCTTATGCTCT